>NW_008623761.1:25048-27033 GCF_000691845.1 Merops nubicus
GGAAAAGCTGCTGCAGCTCCAGGGGAAATGCTACTTGAATTAATCATGGCGCTGGCTGCTGTGCCAAGCCCAGGAGGAGGCTGCTGGCAGCGCAAGGAAATAACTTTCACAGGAATTTGGAACAAATGCAGCTCTTCTGGCGGTAACAACAGCGCTCACCTCCCCCACAACCTCCCCATGTACCAGCATCTCCCCATGTCCCCACGCCTCCTGCACCCCCAGACTCTCCCCGTCACCGCCCGCTCTCCACGAAGCACGACGCGCTCCCTCCCCTCACGCTGCTCCCCAGCAAGCTCGCAGGCGTCTCCACATCTCGCCGCCGTCTTTCTGAGGAGGAGGAGGAGGCCTGTTTCGTGTCGTGCAAAGGCCTGAAAATAGGCTAAATCCCTTGTCCCGAGAAAATGAAGGCAAGTAGTGGTGGCCTCCCCACGTCCTGCTACTCTCTCTGGCAGCAGTCAGCCAGCATTTGTCCTCGTGCCTTTGCAGTCCCCATGCACATCCCCAGCCCCACGTCTTCTCACAGCTGCCCCCTCCGGTAGCACAACTGGAGCATCAGGATTGTCCATCAAGGCTCTCTGCAGCAGTATGGTGTATGTGTCCTGGTCTAGCCTACAGCACTCCATGCAGGTCCTCCCATCTGGGGCTTGGCCAAAGAGGCTGTCCTGGTGCCCTGTGTGCAAAACAGCTGGACCCACAGACCCACAAATCAATGCTCAAACTTCAAAATTAATCAGATTTGTCCTCAAAACTGCAGGACAAGACCATCCATTAGGTGTGTGGCTGGTCAACTTTGGATTTCTCATGTTCTTGTTGCCCAACAATTGTGTGTATGGTTACAAAGCAAATAGGTAAACTCTGGTTCCAGAATCATTAATATTGGATCTGTGCAAGGATCAAGAATCCACCATCTCATCTCACTCACGTTTCTGTCAAATCAGCCTGTTCTCACAACATGGGGTTCACACAGCTCGCTCTGCTCTACTCTGGCTGCCAGACGACAGACAATACTTGATTTAGCATGAAGAGTTAGAAAGGCCCAGAAAGACAATATCTGACCATGCATGCAGCTTGCTGGTATGAAGTCAAATGCTTAAAACAAATTTAAGCCAGAAGGGTGAATTTATACCAGAGCAGCACTCCACATCATTCAACCATAGCCTTTAGAATGTAGTCCCATGAGCCCTAAAGCTCCTGTAGTACTAGCTCATGGCCGCAGAGAGAAACAGAGACAACCAGTCAGTGACTGCCCCTTGCTCCATTTTCCACTGGTGTGATCACTGATTTCCTGGGCTCCTTCTCCGCTGGTGTTTCTCTCTCATCACAGACTTGAACTCTGATTTTGCTGTTTCCCTTGCTCAGTGCTCGTGTGGAGCCTGCTGCTGTGGGACCGGGCCCATGATAAACATAAGTAATAAAGAAAGAAGATGTTACAAGGTCCTTTTTCTTTCTCAGGAGCTCAGGCCAGCAACCTGCCCTGCTCTTCTCTGTACACTGAACACAAGGACCAACATGGCAGAGAGAATGGGGTGTGCAAGGAAGCAGGAGACCTGCAGTTGCTCTTGCAATTCTCTTCTGGTTACTTGCATGGACTCCCCACTTCCCCATCACTCTGTCCTGCCCACAGAGAGCAGACATCACTGACTGAGAACAGACCATGTCTTCCCACATTTTTTTGCTTAGAAACACGTCAGTCTGATGGAGAACTGAACCTATTCCATTCTGTGCTGCCCTTAAGAGGCTGTCCTGTGTCCTGTACATCATGCTGGCAGGGGCCTGAGCACAGCCCAAGCTCTCATGACCATTATGTAGGCCTGGACCAAATCCAGAACCCTTTAACCTCCCAGGGCAGGATGAGCCCGGATGCCTGCAAGCCTCAGACTGATGGAGCCAAGCGGGAGCTGTCGCACACAGGGGCTGTGGGGCAGCACCACTGACACAGGCAACCCCGTGGGACACGGTGCCAGCTGCTGGCCAATGCGGACCCT
>NW_008623762.1:0-29022 GCF_000691845.1 Merops nubicus
TATATATATATAGTTGGGGAAGGTAGAGATTGTAAAACTAAAACTATCACTGCTTCTTCTTTGAAAATAAAATACCAGACTGTCTGTCATGCTCTGATAGACTTAGAAGAAGCATAAAGGAACAAATTACTCAGTTGCTGTGCAGTAAAAATAATCTATAGATAAGTGAGCCCGATTTACAAGCTGCAGCTGAAGCATTGCTCTTGTACCAGGAGAAGGGTTGAGCAGTACAATTTAACATTCATTCATGCAAAACACACAGACATGTAATGCTGAATAATTACACCTGTTGCCATAGAAGTTCAATAGACTTCTTTTAAAATTTCAGGAGGAAAAAAGTGAAGTAATTTTAACCCCTGCCTTCTTATTTTAATAGAATAAAATAAAAATGATTACTTATCAAATATTTGTCTTAGCTATTTAGAACTACGTTAAGCAATAAAGAACATAAGTTCTGAAGATCTTCCCATGATGCAAACAAGTTCTCCTTGCATAATGAATGTAAACCAGTGATTTTTTTCCACATTATTTAAAAAAAGGTAGAATATATCTCTCTAATTTTCTTTTATCCTATTACAGCAGATGGTTATGATGCATAATCAGATTTAAGAGTCTCATTCAGATCAATTTCTGTATTTTCTACCATCATTTAACTACTTAGATTGTTTGCAAACTGTCTTTAATATACAGAAGACATTTGCATCAAGCTGTGCTTATTCAGGCACATACAGAAAAGCTTTAAACAAACTGAAGTCATCATACAGCGAGTTGTAAAATTACTATACTTGAAAACTTAACTTGTATAAGCTTGTAAATACATGGAATTTTTAGTCTAAACTTACAATTCGGGAACTTCTTTACTGTCTTTCATCAGTGTAAATGGTTATTGCACAGTTGGGAATTTTTCCCCCCACTTTGAGCTCTTACCATCTAATCAGCCCAGAACCCAGATTAGGACTGTCATGTTGCGTCAGGAGTTTACAGTGAGTGCTCACTAGAGTGCCTTTAATCCTGCAAGGCTTACTCAAATGTCACAACCATCTGGAGGAAAAGGAGACTCCTTGCTGGGTTCCACTGACCACAGATTATTTGTAAGAAGAAAAAAAAAGACAAGAGAAAGTAAAATGCTAAATATTTTCTCCCCTCCCCCTTAAACACACCAAAACATACGCAAAGAACTACTTTTGACATCAGGAACAAAATAGGGAACCACTTCAGAACTTCACTCTAAGTACTAAAACTTACTACATGTGTAAGATCATTTTGTTATCACAGGTCCAGAAGAGCAGATAACACACTATAACGAGAATACTTCAATGAAAACTCATCCTACATATCTGTAATTATTTTTACAATATATAAACATCTTGTTCATACCACGGACCAATTATATTGTGTTCTCTGTCAGACACTCTAAAGTTACATTCCATGCTTGGAAAAAATCTGGCATGGACAATACTGGGAAGCCAGCTGCATCCCATTCTTTAAATAACACCATCTGTAACCATACTTACTTTTTATGCACCCCTTAAAAGTGCTTACCTGTGTTTAGCATTACTCTTCCATTTTAAAAAGTAAGAAAATAAGGAAATATCTATTGTAGGCACTTTCACTCCACTTTTGTTATAGTTGTCAAAATGTCTGGCACTTTTGTCATTACTTTTTGCTTCTCTGCAGAGTATTTCATGGCTTAAAAGTTAAGGGATTGTGTAAACACAAAACAGAAGCGGGGAGCTTCCCAAGGTCACCATCAGAACTGGCAGAGCTTTTTTCCAGTTAACGAGTCACAGTAAAAATTTTGCCAAGTAAATGCTTTATTACTTACAAAGTGTAAGTCAGGAGCATCTTTGACCATTCATTTTCTGTAAGCTCACTGTCATGGTTTAGACCCAGCCTGCAGCTGGGCACCACATGGCTGTTTGCTCACACCCCACGCCCCCCACAAACAGGAAGGAGAAAAGTGAGAAAAATACAAAACCGCATGGGATGAGATAAGGAGAATTTAATACAGCAGCACAAAAGGAGCAATAAACAGTAAGAATAATAGATACAGCAAGTGGTACAGAGAAACAAACCACATTATCTCCAAGCAGCAAGTAGTACAACCCCACACGGCAGGACCCACAACCTGTGGTGTGCAGGCATGACATCAGCATGGCATTGAATAATCTATTGGCTGGTTGGTTGTCTATCCTGGCTGTAGCTCCCTACCAACTTCTAGTAAAAATTAAACCTACCCTAATTGAAGCAGGACACTCCCTTTCATGTTTGCTCATCTAGATGCCATGCCAGTTTCAACTGCCTAGCTAAACAATAGAGTTGATTACTCAAGGTGTCACTGGATTACTTGCTATTGCAATGGAGTGCCTTCGTTCCATATTAATATACCTATTTAGTAAAATTTTAGCCAAACTATACCTATTTGCTATATGTTCATTTAGTCATCTAAGCTTTTTTTCTCTTAAGTGGGATCCTTGATCTCCAGTATGTACACTTATGAGCTTTTAAGTATTGCAGCAAAAGTTAGAGGAAAAATAGCTCTCATTTCAGAAAAAAATACATCTAAGTTTTAACAATTCTGTATCTGCTTTTGCTTCACAAGGTATAGGCACTAACTGAAATTAACTCATGATGAACAGTCCTTATGCACTGTGTAGGACAGAAAGTGCTATTTTTTTTCCCTCCACAGATACATGACATGCTCTGTTTTCATTATAAAAGAATCATAGAATGGTCAGAAGAGACCTTAAGGACCATCTAGTTCCAATGACCCTGCCATCAGAAGGGACACCTCCCACTAGACCAGGCTGCTCAAAGCACCTTCCAACCTCGCCTTGAACACTTCCAAGGATAGCACATCCACAACATCCAAATCCAACAGATTGCTCTCTGGGCAATCTATTCCAGTGTCTCACCACCCACACAGTAAAGAATTTCTTCCCTATATCTAATCTGACTCTACTTACAGTTTAAAACTATTATTCCTCATCCTATCACTGTAGGCTCCCTTTAAGCACTAGAGGACACTAGAAGGTCTCCCTGGAGTCTTCTTGTCTCCAGGCTTAAAAATCCCAACTCTCAGACAGTCTTTACAGGGGAGGTGCTCCTGCCCCTTGCTCATCTTCATAGCCCTCCTCTGGACCAACTCAAGCAGGCATGTCTTTTTCATGCTGGAGATCCCAGAGTTGAACATCGTAATTCAGGTGGGGTCTCACTCAAAGAGTTGCAGTCAATGGGAGTGGAGAAGGGGAAGATCACCTCACCCAACTTGCTGGCCATACATCTCTTGATGAAGCCCAGGTTACAATTGGCCTTCTGGGCTGTGAGCACACATTGCTGATCCATACTATTTTTTTTAACCCACCAATACCCCCAAGGCCTTCTACACAGGACTGCTGTCAATCCATACTCCACCCAGACTGTATTTGTGCTTAGGATTGCCCTGACCTAGGTGCAGGACCTTGCACTTGGCCTTGTTGAGCTTCATGAGGTTTGCACTGGCCCACCTCCCAAGACTGTCAAGGTCCTCTGGATGGCATCCTTTCCCTCCAGCATGTAGTCCACACCACACAGCTTGGCATTATCAGCAAAGCTCCTGAGGGTTCACTCTATCTCACTGTCTATGTCACCAACAAAGATGTTAAACAACACCAGTCCCAGTACTAATCTCCAAAGAATGCAACTCGTCACTGCTCTTCACTTGGACATCAAGCCACTGGCTGCAACTCTTTGAGTGGGACCCTCCAGTCAATTCCTTAATCACTGAGTGGTCCATCCATCAAGTCCATGTCTCTCCAATTTAGAGACAAGGATTTAATTTAGGACAGTGTCAAATGCTTTGCATAAGTCCAGGTAAGAAAATAGACATTCTCACGCTTGTCCAGACTGTATTACTTTTATTTACTCATAAGGAAGTACTACCTTCAGAACTGAATTTTAATTAATTATTAAAACCAAAAAAAATGTTTTACTGTAAGAAATATGAGCATGTCAGCTGAATTCAAAACACAAGAAAAAATGGTTAATGTTTTCAATGCTTTTCTTTGAATCAAAAATTGAAAGACAACAACTTTATCCTCATATCCTTCAAAATAAATAAAACAGATGTTTATTTTGAGTTTAAATAACCTATCCTGCAATATTCATTTTTATTTATACTCCTTATTCTTTGCCCAGGAAAGAAGTGCAATCTTCAAACCCTTGCCTTATATCCACCTACAAAACGTTAGCCAGCCAACTCAACCTAAGAAAACGAATCACGCTAGGTCATCAAAATAGTTCCAAAATCTAAAGCTCTGCAAATGCACAAGATGTATATTCTGCTAATTGTTTATAAAACAGGAAACAGGTTTTGTTGTAATGACTCTCCTGCTACCAGGAGAAGCTACCTGCTCCTTGCACTTCCATGTGACATGAGTGGGCAAAGCGTACTTGAGCCTGGCCAGAAGGCAGAGTCAGGTAATGAGAAAACTGATACTTGCTCATTTCTGTAAATCAAATTTACTTTTTAAAATTGAATAAGTACTGTCACATGATACCACAGTTCTCAGAAATCAGTGAAGATATTAGATGTTATCAGCAAGCTTTTAAACAGTATTAAAACACAAAAATGGCCTAAGATTATTATTCATGAGAATAATTTAGAATAATAAATTCTCTTTTTCCATTTTGGCAGATTTGTATAACCATAATCTTTAGGCACAATAGCTACAGCTCATTCTACATACTAAAAAAAAATCACACCTCTTTAAACTTTTACCTAGCAAAGCTGTGACTATCTATAGAAAACATAAAAAAAAGTCGTCAGAGGTTAAGTGTGTATTAAATAACTCTGAATCCACTGAAAAAGGAAAAGCAATATGAAAACAAACCCTTTCTACTGTATTCTAAGCAGGAACTGGACAGATTCAGCAAAGTAAGAACAACATGATCTACAGCAATGTATTTTTCGGATCTGTAAACGGACATTTAAGTACCAATCACTATGACACATTGGTTTGATCAAGCACCAAAACCTGAAAGGAAACTGAAAGAGAACAAGGAACAAAATTCTCCCACAAATAATGTCCCTGTGTTGTGCCAGCAGCAACTGGAAAACCATTCAGTAAACAAGAGCAGATACTACGTCCTTTCAAATTTGTATAAAAGATAAGCATCACAAAAGTGATAACCCAACATAATGATAGATATTTCTGTCGCGTTCTCAAAGAGGCAGCAATGAAGAAGGTTCAGAAACCTCTTGAGTGCATGTGTCAACATAGAAAGTTCATCATCTTTTCTCCTAAGCCTATTGTTAACAATATCAATATTGAGATGTGCTGTAATCCGAAGACTTCAAATTACATCAGAAGTAGTTTTTGCAGTGGGGCATTTTGCATTTGTAATACAAACATTGATTACAGAGATCTCAATTTAAGCAAAATCAGTATCTGCTTCATTGATGCTCTACTAGAACAAGGTACGGTTTCAGACTACCCCTCTGTGGCAGAGTACAAGTAATTGTGAAGCCTTATCTCCCAGACTTCTAGTCACTCAGTTATGCACTGAGCTCACAAACAAGTAATTAGGAAACAAAGGTCCTATTTTATGCTATGTCCAAGAACTGATGCTTCCATACCAACTTATATGCTTGGCAGAAGGATCACACTGAAGGATACAGTTCTATTCACACTCACTGAAAAGCAAACTACAAATAATAAATACTGTTGCATGTTCTGCCTTAAAATAAATTTAAAACTTCAAGACAGAGAGATGAGGCAGATTAAACAGGCTGACATTGCCTATAGAAGTCAGAAAGTAGCACTGCCAGGGACCTACAAATACAACCCAGTAAGATCAAACAACAGCAGTAGAAAGGGTCACTGCTCACAACCTCCATGACCTCAGCAGAGAAAGACAAAGCAATCAGGAATTTTAGAGAAAAAGATATTTACTGTATCCTCAAGAAATGCTTGCTGCGTGCAGGGAGAGGGGACAATTTTAATTACTCAATACAATTTATGAAGCTTTATGATATTTGGACTTGATGATCTTAGAGGTCTTTTCCAACCTTAATGATTCTATGATTTCCTTGAACAGCTGACTGAGAGGCATGCACTGCTACCATAGTTTATGACAGTATAACTTGAATTTTGAAATCTATTCCAGGGATGCCATTTATCTGTATACTCTGGGAAAACCCACATGTTTCTACTGTACGATTCTTGAATTTCTCAACTTTAACGGTTGTTTCAACATTTGTTTAATTTCTTGAGAATAAACTGTAACCATGATATGATTAAGCTATTAGTACTTCATGCACTAAAAGCAGATGATAAAAGCACAAAACAGTGGACACATCCTAATATTTAAGATAATTGATGTGTAATATTGAACTATTTTTTAAAAAAATCTTAGTGTCAGAAATGTTCATTTTGCTAATGCATCATTTTAGCTTTTAAAAAGAAGTAATCTCAGATGTTTATCTTCTGATAATGCACATCTGACATAAATGAAGACAGCTCTTAAATGCAGTACTTTCATATGAATGATATAATTAGAAGTTTTTTATAAATCTCTTGAAAAGGCACAGATCAACAATCAGGTTCAGATCATCAGTCAGGCTCAGACCATTATGGCATGAATATTTTTAAGTCTGTTTAGTCACCAGATTCATCATACAAGCCATCTGCATCCTCAGGTGTACAATAAAGCACTCAGTTATGTCAGCCCAAAAATACACAGTGCTCCTTTCCAGCTGTCTAACCTTATATAAAGAGAATGCATTTTAAATAAAAACAAACATATCACTGTCGAGACATCTCTACAGATATCTATTAGAATACATCAAAGCTGTAAAAAATTTAAGCAAGTAAGGCAAATAAGGGTAAGCCTACTTAGGCCCTGTATGAATAGAGAAATAAACATAGTGGGCACATACACCAACACACCAAGTACTATGCACCATAACCAGCTCCTCAAAGAGAATTTAGTATTCAAAAATTCTTAGATATTTCCACAATACAATAAAATGAAAAAGTTGGTGTCACAGACTTACTTTTTCTCTGCTAAAATGAAAAGATATTGAGAGTCCTCTCACAATAAGTTCTATAAATATTTCCTATTTCCATCCCATTTATATGCATAATAAACTTGTATAATATGCAAAAATGACACAATTTTCTTTTTTAAAGAAGCTTAATTTTCTTTTTAAAAGAAATGCTTACAAGAAGAGGTTGTTTTATTAAAAACACCAACTGGGTGAGAACACACATCAAAGAGATCTAAGGCTCCTTGCTCAGTTACTGGAGAGTTGTCACCTGGGGGCATTCTGCAGAAAAACATTCCCTCACAAGCTTCTCCCAGAATGAACTGTCTGCTTTCCACTAGCTGTTGGCCTTTGCTGTCAGTCAGCTCTACCTATTTAAGTTGAGTCATAAGTGAAGAGTAAAAGAAGTGCTTATATAAGTTTTCTTTGTTTATACAATTTTTTTTTGTGCAATGTAATTCACATTTCTTAATTATATATTTTTCATTTATTGAGGGTTTCAAATGTGGGGAAGAAAAACCTTATGATCTAGGAAAGATAATGTGGTGGCTTGACCCTGACTGGACACCAGGTTGCCCACCAAAGCTACTCTATTACTCCCCTCCTTAACAAGGCAGAGGAGAGAAAATACAACAAAATGCTCATGGGTCATGATACGGACAGGATGAGATCACTCACCATTTACCATCATGGGCAAAACAGGCTCACCTTAAGCAAATCAGTTTAACTTATTACCAAGCAAATCACAGTATAATGAGAAATTAAAATTAAATCTTAAAACACCTTTGCTCCACACCTGCCTTCTTCCCAGGTGTAAGTTTACTCTCAATGTTCTCTGCCTCCTCCCCCACAATGGTGGAGGGGGACAAAGAATGGGGATTGCAGTCAGTTTATCACATGTTGTTTCCTTCCTTCTCAGGGGGAAGACTTTTCACACTCTCCCCCTGATCCACTGTGGGATCCCTCACACAGGAGACAGTCCTCCATAAACCTTTCCAACCTGAGTCCTTCCCTTGGGCTACAGTTCTTCACAAACTGCTCCACTGTGGGTCCCCCACAGGGTCACAAGTCCTCCCAGCAAACCTGCTCCAGCATGGGCTCCTCTTTCCATGGGTGCACAGCTCCTTCCAGGAGACTGCTCCAGCTCAGGCTTCTCACAGGATCACAGCCTACTTTGGTCATCCACCTGCTCCAGCATGAAGTCCTCTATGAGCTGCAGGTGGGCGTCTGTTCCAATGTTAACCTCCATGACAACCTGCCTCACTATGGTCTGTCTTCACCATGGGCTGCAAAGGAATTTGCTCTGGTGCTTGGAGCACCTCCTCCCCCTCCTTCTTCACTGGCCTTGGTGTCTGCAGAATTGTTTCTCTCCCATATTCTCACTCCTATCTTTGGCTGCAGTTGCTGTTGTGCAAGTTTGGTTTTGTGGTTTGTTTTTTTTTTTCCCCTTCTCAAATATGTTACCACATAGGTGCTACTACCGTGGCTGATGGGTTTGGCCTTTGCCAGCAGCATGTCTGGCTTGGAGCTGACTGGCACTGCCTTAATCAGACACAGGGGAAGCAGTTTCTCACAGAAGACACCCCTGTAGCCCCCCCCCCCAACCTTGCCACGCAAACCCAATACAGGCAAGTAAAACTGTCAACTGACAAACAGTTCCAGATAATATTTATGCATCACTATTTAACCAGATCATCAGTGATTATGTATGATGCAAACTGGCATTCAAACACAGACAGGGGTGCTTTATCTTACAATTCTTGAGCCTGTGATGTTTGCGAATTAAGGGATGTATATATAAAGGTCTTCTAAATGCAGTTTGGCTCACCAAATTCACATCTCAGTGTGAAAAGCTTCTTTTGTAATCTAGGGTGCATTCCATCTTTGTATAAATTTCTTTTATTTTCTAGTGAAAGAGTCAGAACAATCACAGAACAGAAAAACAGCTTTCAATGTAAATATCCTTCCTCAGACTACAAAAAGGAAAATGAGAAAATGGTTTTAAATTCATGAGAAGAAAAGAACTTTGCTTCTTTAGGTATGTTAAACAAGAAGTGAATCTTGATTCTTTTAAATTACTCCTACTTACTGTTAAATCATTTGGTTTGGCATTTTTCATGATCTTAAGCATTACTTTATTGCAACAACAGCAAGAGTAAGTAATGGATTCACTGATGTTACCTCCTTCTGGAATCACTTCACAGGTGCTAAATTCCTTGTGCATTTTCATTTCAGGAAACAGAGACTGACAGCACAGAGTGAACTGGCCAAAAGACACATTATGCTGCACTAAAATTAAGACAGCCCAGATGGGTAAACAGTATCAACACAAAAGATTACAACAGGTACTCATAAATCATGCAACAGAAACGAAATATTGGTTGGAAAAGGAAGAGGGAATGGAATAATGACACAGTTGGTTTTGATTAAAATGGAAAAAAGCCTGAAAATTCTGGGTGTTCGACACAAGGGCATAATTTCAGAAATCTATGTGACATCATTTGCTATAAAACATAACAGTTGCCCGGAGAGTATCAGATTCCCCTAGTAACTTCAGGTTTATTTTTAGTATATTACAATACAAAGAGGGACCAATTTTTGCAACAGAATCAACAAACCTGTATTTTCTGGCAACATGGCAGAAAGGAACAATATTCCTACCCTAAATATAATTACTAACCCTATCAAGTTAATAGTCAATAGTGTTCTGCTAGATTAAACTTCTGGCTGGATGTAAACAGCTTATTTTGTCCACTTGCTATTATACTGAAGATAATTCCTGTCAAAATAAAGAATGGCAAATACTGAGACCAATTCTTATTTTCCAGACTCAAAGTACTATTCTGAAAAAAAAAAAAAAAAATTGAACAAGGGAAGGTAATTAATTGGACAAAAGTTCACAATATTAAATGAGAAGGTGAATAATGAATTTTAACTGGTAATACACTGACCGGAGCAAGGGTAAGTTAGAAGCTTGGAAGTAGGAAAAAAGATGCAAAATCATGAACCATACAGAGATATTTATTAGCCAGATTTTGAATGCATTGCTTTCTGAGTACAAACTATAAATATGGTATTAAAATTCATTTAAACTTAATTTAAATATTATGTTATTTCTAGGGAGACAGTAAGAATGGTTGCAATGGATGTGTTCTTACCCTTTACTTGTATAAATATCTATAAATATTTATATTATTTACACCTGGCAAACTAGACTGATAGCATGCACCTACTTTGTGTCCTACTTCTCTAACTAAAGTTAATATTGAAGGACAACAGTTCCAAGACCAATAATGCTAGAATTTACTATATGACTACAAAAGGCTGACAGAAAACCTTAATTGAATGCTTTTGTTCAAATATTCTAGGAAATGCGGCATTGAAGTCCATCCACATAAAAGAAATCAAAACACAACCATATTAAGTTGGAAAAGTCAACGGTTTCCACAGGAAGCAGAGACAATAAGTTGGATAATAGCCTTTCGGAAAGTATCTGTAAGATGTTCAAACCAACATTTGGAAAATGGAAACTTTTAAAAGCAATTAATCAAGAACGTTCAGAATTAGTGAAGTAGGTGTAGATGCTAAAGTCAGCTACTCTTATCCCAAGTACACTGCCAAATCCCTATATGTAACTGTTTAAGATTTATTTGTAGAGTTTATTTATTTCAGTTTTGCACCTTTATGTTTTTGTATTTTAATGTCACAGAGAGGCTTTATAAGGTGAAAGTGTGTTGAACCAAGAACCCTAGAAAGAATTATGCCATGCAATTCCCAAAGAGCTCATCTTGTAGAAATAGCTTTGCTGTCCTCTAAATTAGGCTACTAGGCAGCCATGGCAGAAGCTGCTGAATGTTTGAAAGTGTGAGTATGTGATCGATACAAAAACAGAAACTGTTGGCTCAGGTAAATGAGCTAGTGATTTACCACGCCATGTTTCCCAAGCAATATGCTATAATGGGGAATGTGAGAGTAGCCACCAGCATTCAGACAGATCTAAAGCCTCATTTAATTCCTTGCCCCGTGGCCAACACCAAGGATACTTGCACACCGACCCCTGTCATACGAAGTCTCTAAGCCAATTTATGAGAAGTCACTGCTAAAAAACAGAATGTAGCTGAGACTGAATGGAGAGCCTCTCACCAGGAGAACCTCACCCTTCTTTCAAGTTAGGTGATTTTATAAAGTTAGAGTGCAAATCAAGGCAGTTAAAAGAAAACAAGAACAGCTGGGCACAAAACTGATACAGTTTCGCTAAGATTAAGAAGACCACAGGGAAGTTATAAACTTAACACCTGCTACTAGCAGACTCCAAATCCCCTAAATTCTGCAGGAACACTGCATTGGTGGGGTCATTCTGGCTACTATCAATTGATAAGACAAAATATTTGTAGTTTGATTTATGTTCCTTAAATAAGAGCAATCAGTAAGCAGTAATGCTACTATTAGTACCTGTTTAATTTTAACAGCAGTAGTAAGTTTTACTGTCCATCTCTGGGCATCAAGAAGGTATCTCAAAAAAACTAGGACCTGAGATATATCACTATTATTTCCATGTCCTAACTACTTTTCATCCTTCAAAAATTGTGAAGGTTTAGATCCATCCAGAACAGCAAACCTACATGGTAAGCACAGCCTTGCTAATTGGAGAGATGAACAAAAAACCACTCAAAAAGCAATTACAAATTTTCTTAAATATGATAATTTAAAAAGGGGGTAAATTCTGCCATGCAGTTCCTTTCAGTCAAAGCTTGATTATTTAACACATATTTACTGGGGAAAAAAAAAAAAGGCAAACTACTTTTTTCCAGTATTTTTTTCTTCTCATAATAAAGTCTGATTAGAACAATTTTTTTTCAAGAAACTTCATAGAGTACATATTAAATGTAAAAGTCTTGTCAAAGAGGTACAGGGTTGAAGTATGTTTTGTTAAGTAAAAGGGCATACTAGAAAAAAACATTACCTAAATACACAAGTACTTTAGTCAAAATTCCAAAATTAGATACCAAACCTCAGCTGTAACCACCAGGCTGTATCCGAGTAATACATGGTAAGTTTCATGACTGTTCTTTCAAAAAGGAAAGAAGCATACCCAGGAAATATCTCCACTTTCATAAACAACAAATTACTAAATATTTGTTCAAAACAATCCATGTTTGTGACAGATGAAACTCTAACTGCTCTAAGAACCAAAGCTTAGTTCTACACAGGCTGCCTTTCTTTGTGCCCTGGTTGCTTCTATCCATCTTAATAGAGCGAATTTTGAGATACGTGTCACAACCAAGACCTATAAAAACAGATGTAAGGCAATAATATAGTCCACTTGTAGCACTGAAAGCATATCGGAAGTTCCTTGGATTGTTGGAATAGCTAATGCGAACAGCAGACTTAACTGATTATTAAAGGCTAACATGCTTTAAATGACGGGCAGGAAAATATGACTTTCAGTGACACATTAAATTACAGTAATTCTAATAACCAGTAATGTTTTATATTAGCTTTTTCCATCTTGCACTGATGAGACCACTGGTATAAGCAGGTCTGTTCCTGAGTTCCTCAGAATACCATGCAAATTCTTGTGTCTTCAACATAAACACAGTGAGAAATTAGGTTAGGTTAAATTATTTCCTGAATAAATTTTCTAGGAGCTAGATCCAAGAAGATAATCAGGAAGACAGAAAATGAGAATGTGTTTCATCCCTCCATACAAGAAAAGAAGCACTAACACAGAGGAGAGACAGTAGATGTCCAATATGAATCACGAAAAGAAAACATGATAAAAAAAGATATCAGGGAACCAGAATTAAAAAGATTTTTTAAATAACTGAGTGAGGATTTAGATGCATGTCACTAACCTGTACAGCTAGGAGTAAAAAAAAAAAAAAAAACAAAACTGTGACCATAAAGAAAAGGAAAATAAATTCATTAAGGGTACTTAGTGTTAACAACATCCACGTTCCACAAACTCAGTCACTGAGATTTTATCAGTTACAGGAGCCTAAAATCAAGCCCCTGTAAAATTACACCGTTAGAACCCAACCATCTCAAACATGCCAAACACCTAGAAAATCCCACCAAGCTGAGTGGGTTTGGTTGGTTGCTTTACCTTATTTCTTCTCCTTAACCTATGTACTTGCTACATCCAGATTTTTATTATTGATAGTCCTAGACATGGTCCTAAATATATTTTTGACAAATGTCAGACCAACCTGACCAATATGCTACAAGTCAATGACTCTTTAAGGTGCAATTAAAATCTCTTCAGTGGCTGCTGCCACCACTAGTTCACAAAACATATTAAAAGAGGAAGAATACAGGACACAGATTAAAACCTCATAACACAGACATATTCCAAGCTACATTTCAAAAGAAAAAATTAAAATTATGACTATAACAAAACCAAAATCTTAGAAAAAATCTCAGAAAAAAAAAAAGAACAGAGAAGAACCTTTTCAACTAGTGGAGCAACACCATCCAGTTGTCTTTAAAAACTACGAACTCTTACCTCCAAAGCACTTTCTCCTTGAAGTGAATATCATACTTCAACTTTCAAAAAATGTACACATTAAACTATATAGCTTTACTGTTTCCATTTGCATTGTTGTTACGTTTTTGTTGGGTTTTTTTTTGGTTGGTTGGTTGTTTTATTCTCCCGCAGACTCATCATGTCAGCAGAACCGCACGACTTAAGTTTAAATAAATTGTTTTCATCCTGAAAATCTGACAGTACTGTCAGGATGGTAAACTGTGAAGAACATGAGTACTTCTGACTGGCATGAATGAACGGCATGACACTGAACAAATCAACATGTCTCCCTGGGCTCTTACTTCCCTTATAATCTATACATGCTATCGAGATAGTGGACTGTCTCACTGTATGGCTTCCAAATGCTCAGAAAAGTGGATACCTTTGAAAACCCACTGGTGTCTCTGGCATAATACAAATAATACAGTAATGGCTTGTGCTTAAAAGAAAGGAAAAAAAGCTGGGTTGCATTCTTACGGTGCAAGGGAGAGTTATTCCCAGTACCTCCAGATAAATTACATCTGACAAAGCAGTACTCATGCAAATACAAGTTACCAACACATAGTCTCTTCTGGTATGCCACTAAGAAAGATTTTTGGATGGTGTCCAAATCATCCAGCTATTAGAGTTATGGTGGTGTCACAGCTGAATTTCTTTCTTTGGGAAGTCTGCTGGCTAGCTGAAAGTCACCAGCTTTACAGTTTCACTCATACTTTTTGAGACAGTAGTCTTAAAGTGAAGACTATACACACTTTCTAGCCATTCATAGCTGAAACTCTTCTGCGTTTCACATAAACGTGCAACAGCTTCCTAGAAAACTGACCTAGTTATCAAAAAAAATCACAATATTGTTCTGAAAGCATATTATGAAAACTTTGTATTTAGCACTTTTTTCCCTCATATTTATATTTACTGACAAATAAAGACCATGAATAAAGCACACTACATAGGTTATTGTCTTACAGGTCTACACTTTGTAATAAAAAGTCAGGATGTAGCTTCAGTGCTTTTTAAGACTTACAAAATGAGCAAAATGCCCTAGATAAATAAACTTTCTCTTTCAGGTCTACATATACAATTACCCCTGTAAATGAATTTCTCCTACCAGATACAAGACTCACGCCCATTTAAGAGATTCATTCTCTCCTCTATTTTTCTGAAACACCTTTGTTAGAGAGATTTAAACTTCTGTTTAAAAACATTAGGATGGAAGTCAGCTTTGGCAAGCCTTTGATGCTTATGCCAGTCTCTTCACTCTGTATCAGGTACATACACCATCAATCTGATAAGGCTTTTCCTCATTTGTGTGCCCAGAAAATGTGCTTGACACTTCTGACATGAAAACTACTAATAGTGAATGCTAGAAGAAACGATGGTAACACTGCTATTCTGTAGTTTATTACTGTTTATTTCTTCTTTAAAAAACACCATAACATACATCATCTAACATTGAACTTACCATAGGATTGTATTTCTTAGTGAAGACTTAACTCTTTTATGTGTTCATCCACTGACTAAGAAGTGCTGATACAGTCATTCATCGCACTGTATGTTTTTGCTCTATTACATCATTGCTTCATCAGCTGTACGGATTCTTTGTCTAAAATTAGCTGGTTTGGTTTGGACACAGATTAAAGAAGCGATCAAGAGCTGTTGGATGAAAAAGTGAATACCAAGCAATTTGGGACACATCCAAAATTGTTCAATTTCCAATAAACAAGAAGTGTTGAGTAGGCACATGACATTACTGGAAACAATCACACTGATACAGAAGAAAGGGCAGTAACTAATTTAATGTTTTAAAGCATAAATCAGTGAGATGTCATATTCCTTAGTTGAGTTTATGCCACCTGAATGAAGTATTCTATCATGCTATCACAAAAAAAGACTTCACTAGAAGTCCGCTGTGATACTTTTTGTTCAGACAACACGAATTTAAGTGATGACCATCCTTCCTAATGGGGTTTTGGTTTACAGGTATGGGAAGCCTGTTTTAATTAATTTATCATGTTTCAATATGTTACTATCACTAACACGCAATACTTGAGCAAAGTACATAAAGAAAAAAGTATTTTTTTTTAAGCTTTGACTATCTGTACAATGTATAAAAAAACCCGAGTGCACAAAAAAATACAAGATTTTTCGATGTATTGACACTTTATCTGGCCTAAACTAAGGATCATCATAAGCAAGAGATCTGCCTATAATGCCTTCCCAAAAATCAACAATCTCCTCCATGTCTGTTTCATGCCACTTATATCTACTCCAAGACAAAGAATGGCAAGTGAAATAAAACAGCAATTTGCCAGCTTTTGACACAGAATATATAGTACTGGGTAAACTATGTAGGTTATTGGGGTTTTTTTTGTTGTTTGGTTGGTTTTGGTTTGTTTGGTTTTTGGTTTTGTTTTTTTTTAAATAATGAAATCTTATCTGGCCCATATGTTATTTAACTTTGTATGAAGATGGTGGATATACTGTGCGATACCAGTGGCACATCAATACTTCTAACCAAGCTAAATTCCTATGAATGGTGTACTATGATGGCACCTATTCTGAACTGCTACCGTTCTCCATCCTTTCTAGTGGAACATTGATCTTTATGGCATGTGAAGAAAAAAATCTATACTCAATCAACAGAGTAGCACCACAGAATACACAGGATTTAACTAAACTATACTCCAAAGTAAAACTTGAAAAGAAGCAGAGTGATAGCAGATAAGATCTCATGGTAGCCAAACAGACTGAAGCAACAATAGGAAGAGGAAGAAGATTAAAAAACTGAAGACAACAAAAGTAGTTTGAAGGAAAAGGAATGAAAAAGTGTCAAAAACTAGGGCTGAAACATCTAGCCCATTACTTGTCCTGATGATTCGTATTCCCTCAAATAGATTCAACATCACATGGGTTCACAATCTTTTAAACTCAAGGTGACAGTATTCTTCTGCTGCTTGCACCTGGTACTTCATTCAGCAAAAAAGAAAGGGCACTGCAGATCAGCAGTCATTTCCACCCAGTCTATGGTCCTCTGGATCATGCAAGTAGGAACAGTTCACAAGAAGTATGCCAAGCTCCCAGCTAGAAAAACACTAGGCACGTTGAATCCATATGTTCTGTAGCAGAGAGCTTTGCAAATGTTTTAAATACTATAATTTTTCTTCAGTGGTAGCTAAGAGGGCCTCTTTCCAATCTTCTCTAAAAACTTTCATATTCATCCTGTGTAATATCTTTAAAACTCATTCTTTTCTATGCAGGCACATAATACATATTCATATAATAAAACTTCATAATCTGAAATCATTACTGTAACAGCATCCTGTTTTATGACTCTGAAGTTACAATACAATATGAAAAATTATGCAAATAAAAGATCTGGAAGGAACTCAAGAGCATCCCAGTATATCTTACACATTCTAGGGAATTCCTGTTTTCCTAACTTCTCTTCTAAGCTTAGCTCTACTCGGAGGAGTTCACATTCAGTAGTCTTGACTAGGCACTCATCATAAACAGCTTATCTCAGCAGTTGCTGCATTTTGGGGTCAGGGCAGCCCCCAGAACCGTAAGAGACTCTCTCTATTAACCCCCTCTCCCACCCCTGAAATAGAAAGAGAAAGGGTATAAGGGAGAGAGACTTATTGATTGAAAACAGCTTTAATACTACCACTAATAATAATAGTAATAATGATAATCAAATAGACTATGTGCAAATATATACAAAGTTGGTCCCGAACCCAACTCCCCCCTGATGGCAGCATGTCACCGTCACCCCCAGCTGGGGAGCAGCCCCCAGGGAGGGGGTCCCAGGCTGGACTCAGCCACAGACTGGGTACAGGAGCTGGATTCTGGAACTCAGTTCAGGACACAGGGCTCGGGATCAAAGGCAGGATGGATGGAGTCCTCCTCGGATGCAGCCACTGCAGCAGCAGCCAGCAGCAGACGGAAGAGAAGCAGAGCGGAAGTGCAACAGAAAGGCTGCCCCTCCTGATCCTCCAGCTGCACTGGGTATAAGGGCTGTGGGATGGAATATTCCACTGGTGGATCTTGGGATCAGTTATTCTGTCTGCTCCTCCCCGCAGGTGCAGGGTACTCTCTGCCCCCCTCCGTGTGAGATCCAAGCTTAGCAGTGACCTTGGTCTGCACACCAATCCCTGGCAGCAACTCTAACCATGAAGTGTTATCACTGCTAGAGCCAGAGTTTATGAAAACACTGCGAACTCTGACAGAGCAGTTAATTAGAAGAGCTTTAGCTAAAAAGTAAAATCATTGAGCAGAACCGGTTCTATTTACCCCAAACCAGGACAGAAATGAACAGCATTTGTTCTTATATTTAACTCAAATTTAATTCCTACTTCCTCTCCCAATCAAAGTACCAGCCTTTCCTTAAGCTTTCATGTTCGAAAGCTGCTACATTACCATTAAATCTTCTCTTTTCTAAACTAAACAAAATTAGTTCTTTCAAATTCATCTAATTCACTGCTTTTACTAAACCTCCAACTTACTTTTTTCTCTACCAGACCTCTGTTTGAATTTGTCCATATCTTTCTGCAAGAGGTACAGTGAAACTGGCAACAGGACTGACATGCCCCAGTATCAACTTGTCCAGCAGGGATAGCCTACCACAACTACTCTATGTGTGAAATGCACACACTGTAGACTACCATCTTAAAATGCAACTTACAAAAAAATATTGCACTTCTGTATAGCATCCTGGCTGAATATTGAGCAAATATCCAGCAATGCACTAGTATGCTGGATAGTGTTGTTGCATAGACTATTAAGTATATTTGACATTTCCCTCTTAAACACAGGATTTTTCATTAAATCCATTTTCTTAATACTATTTTTGCCTCATTTGTAATCATTATCAATAGTTATGAGTTACTGAAATAATTTTGTACATAAGTGCTTTTCCTTGAAGAATTTTAGGCAGCCGAATTAAATAGAGGTCTTTATCATGTAACATAGCAATTTTGTGGTTTGCTGATTCCTATAGAATCTCACTTTTTTTAAAATGCTTTGAGATTAATTTCCCAAAGACCAGTATTTTCCTTCTAATTTTACCCCTCTTATGCTCAAGGTCAACTCAAAACTTAGTATCTCCTAGATTCCTTCTCTGGCCTCTTCTCCTCAACCAGCCAGTAATTATCCCCTTCTTTTAAAACCTCTAATATTTTTTGACATTATGCAATTTCTCAATGGATTAATTTTTTTCTCCTCTGTGTGGGATGACAACTAAGGGTAAACTGTCTAGGCAATAGCTAGCAAATCGTACAAAGCTGAATCCATGTAATTAAGATCATAAAGTTTTAAATATTTCTATTATTAGCTCTGGATAACTACTCTTAGGAATTTAAATATACAATGCACATTTAAAAAAAAAGGCAGAAAAGTACCATATTCATTTGTAGCCTCCCTTACACACAGTAAGGGAGTATGTATGTTTTTATGACAAACGTACACACAAAATCAGAAATAATTCACAATTCATTACCCCTTAGCTATAATTTTTATAAACATCCCTATCATCTCTGTTTTTCATCAAATGTAGCAACAGCCCGTGAGACTACAGGACTGAAATCCATTTGGAAAGGCACTCCATAAATCCTTATCCAAAATCCATACAGACTTCAAACACAGGTTGGAGCATCAAGAGACAAAACTAACACAATAGCTACATTTAAAGGAATAGGAAAACCAGAAATACTGTCATACATATTCACACACATCCACAAATCCCAAGTTTCAGTCTTTCCTGTGTTAGAAGCTGTTCCAGATCAGTATCATCCAGATCCAAATTTCTTCAGGACTTCCAAGTGCTGACAAAGTTTCCATAACCTACATTCTGTTGGGTTGCATTGTAAAACAAGCTTGGCACCTTTATCTTAACTGGCATTCAAATTACACTTCCTTTCAAAAATAAGCCTCTTACAGAAAGCTTCAAAAATTAACTTTAATGCTTAAAATATTCTCTTGTTTTCTGAAGTTAAATCATGGGATTCAAACAAGTCAGAGCTGCTCATCAATGTTAATTACCACATTTGGCTAACAGCATAAAACTAATACAATTAATCCAGTGAAGCTGACTTTGACTGTTTTATTTGTCTTTTTAGAAGTAGCAGCTTTTAGAGAATAATAGAAACTAAATTATTCACTGAGACTTAAAGCCAAACGATTCTTCCTTTTCCATAATCATGAGAATGCTCAAGTTTCATCCCAGTGTGAAATATACATAGTCCTAAACAGAACTGACTTTAGAATAGTTGGTGGAAGCCTTCATTAAATCCTAATTGTTTTCCATTACAGTGTTGTGTTTGTTTGTTTTCAAATTTCCCTAGGCATAACCACCACACAGAACCACCTAATGCAGCCAGATCTTTGCTAAACACACAGAGAAGCTTTAGTTTCACACCTTTCCATTTCTACAACATAGACAGTAAGTAGCTGTAAAATTATCCTGCCGAGGTAAGTGAGAAATTAATTCTATCTTGGCATCCTTGAAGTTTTAGTATGTTGTGGAACTAGCTAAAAGCTGTTCAAATGTAATGTATATGCTTATTGGGCAGCTTTTGCTTTCCAGGCTGGATTCTGAAGATGCTCTTCTAAAGCAATGGGTCACCATTGCTTCTTTTTGCAAAATTATCTATTCTTCCAATACCTTCCAAAATCACTTAAGTCAGAAGCCAACATCTGGATGTCAATAAATCAGAAGCCAACATCTGGATGTCAATAATTACTAATTGTCCTTGGCTGATTATTGCAAATTTTCTTTAAGATTTCTCAACTATAGTAATCCTATAGAGTCTACCTCGGTAAATTCAGGTCTTTTAACATGTTAATCTAAAATGTTTGCTATTTTTTCAGAAATTATTTTTATTTATTGATGATTAATAAAAAACAAGTGCTTGCTACTATAGCAGACAAAATAAACACATTTCAGAAAAATAATTACTCTAATGTTTATTCCACAGTTCAATGATTGCTTCAAACCAATCAGCACATAAGAGCCTTCAATCAGCACATGAAATTGTGCCTGTTCTCAGAGTTGAAATAGGACCCAACTTCCTTTGCTTAGTTACAGTTAAATATTTGTCTTTGTTTATGATCACAGGATCGAGGCTGAAGTTAGAAGGGTCCCCTGCACTTAATCTAGTCAATCCCACTTCAAAACAGGGTCAAATAGAGCAGATTTCTTAGGTCTGGGTCCAATCAGGTATTGAATTGCCTCAAGGATGGAGACTATAGTCCTTCCCTGGGTAACATGTTCCAGTGCTTATTGACCTCATAATAAAAAAACTTTAATACCTCTAAATGGAATTTCTTGTATTTTGATTTATGCCTTCTAAAGAACTCATTTTACTTCTCTAAGTTTAGAAGAAAAGATAAATATTACCCATTATGGAAGAGTATGAAACAACTTGTCAAAATCCCCTATGCTTTGGTACTTACACTTTTATTTTTTGATTTGAGAATTCCTCAGATCACCATTTTATTATTTCCTGAAATTGAGTGAGAGATTACTAAATAATATATGTAACTTTTTCACAGGGTCTAAGACCTAAACAACGTGATTCCTTTGGAATTAAGAAGCAAAATGATTTTACAATGTTTAATTTCTCACTGCAAAACAGAACTGTCAAAAGATTTAAGCAAGGCTCAAAAAAAAAAAACCAAACCAGCAACCGTTCAACATACTTAGGTAGAAAATATTTCCTTTTAGAATGAACATTTTACACTGTAAACTCATCTGCAGATCAACTGGCAACACCAGAACCTATAACCACCTAATTCTCACCCAGCATATTCTCCTTACAGCTTTTTTTTCTTTCCCCCTTCATAATTAAAGGCTGAACTGTAAGGGAACTGGAGTTTTCAACAAATGAAAGTTATAAATAATCAACTCACTTCATGTAGACATAGCTATGGGAAGACAAAAATTTCTTGGTCATCCAGGCAGTAATCTCCAACTGGTGAACACTCCTGTATTACGGAGCATAGTTTTAAGACCTCTCTCTGTCTTCAGCTGGTCCATTCACACAGGCTGCAAAATTAAGCCTATTAGTTAAACTCTATTGCAGACTCCTTGACTGTGATTATCCCATGATAACTGTCCCTTTTGGCTCAGTCTGGAGGAGGAAAAAAATAGCAGCTTTATTTTTAGCATATATGTTATATATCTTCTCAACTGTCTAGCTGGTTTCAGGTATTACAAGACTGGAGCTGCTTGGGTTGGCATTGTCCTTCCTAAGGACCTATTCTAATTTCTAAAATAGTTTTCAAAGGTGGATTTTTTTTTTTTTTTGCAGTTACCCTCTACACTCTAATACCACAGTAAAAATCTGCACTACATGAGTTTGACTCTTGGTTATTTAATCTTCCCTCTTACACTGGTTCTAACCTCTTGCTCTTCCCTTTCAAAACAAAAAACATACTCAATAAAGCCAGGCAGCTTTTTTTTTTTTTTTTGATTGTGAGACAGTTCAACTCAGAAAACTGAGCTACTAATTTTGCTGTGATGATGTTAACTAAGTTACTGAAAATGTTAATAGTCCTTCAGTGATTCTTCATAAAACATGGTTCTCAACAGATATAGTTTTCCCACTGTGCACCAAAACAGAGCTCTTCATTTTCTGCATCACAAGAGATACTCAAAATACTCCAAGGGGAGACAGTAAGCACAGATTAACTTTGATAAGTCTTTGCACTGGGACTATTGATACCCAGGACAGTAATTCTGATTGCTGAGACACAAAATCCAATCATCCATGTTCGTTCCATAATAAAGGTCATACACATTGTAATCAAGCCAGTTTTTATTTGGCTTGATCAGCTTTCCCAAAAAAAAAAAACAGATGTAGGTAGGGAGAACAGTCAGTAGATAAAAACAGAAAAAAAAAAAAGAAGGGAAATGGCATTAAAAAAAAAAAAACACATTATTAGGGATCAAGAAAAATTTTTGATCTGCTACTAAGATGCGACAGACAAAAAAAAAAAAATGTCTTAAGTATTTTTCCTACTCTTATAGAAAAATTGTTCAAAAATAGCTTGAAGAATGCAAACATGACAATACGCCTTGCATATCTCTTTTCAGTAGGTATTTTTATCAAGTATAAAGAAAAAACAAGCATTCTGAGGAAAGTACACTGCTGAGATAGTTAAATAGCAAACAAAAGTATGAGACAGAAAAACCTTCAAGTCGCATTTAATTGCAACGAACCTTTCAAGGAATTTTTCATATTTTCCCAAAGAAATCCCCTGCAAAGTTGTATTTCAGCATCAACTTCACAATCAACTATTTTATATTGAATGCAGTACCAATCAAGTTCAACATCAGTACTGCAATTCATTGTGACCAGACTAAGGAATGTAAATGCCGCTAAGTGTCCTTCAAGTCTTATGTTAAGCTTGAGCACCAAATTCCTTTGTAGTTCTTCTAGGGTATTACCATTAGTATAGAGGGGTTAATAGTAAAGGCTGATGATTGTTTAAAAATTCACATTACCGAAGTGGATTACATTGCATCTACTGAGAGGATCAACAATGTAAGCCTACACTAAGCCATTATTGCAGAAACAAAGCTTGCATTTTAAGCCTTTGGAAACAAGCATAAAATGGACAAAAGAAAAAATTCTTCTGATGTAAGAACAAGGCAAACACTACATGCTTTTCATGCAGGCTTACATTTTCAGACCCATACAGAACACATGAAAATGGACAAATAGCCTCCCCAAAAAGCTCATCATGAACTCCTGACAAGATCAGCAAGCTTGGAGAAAAGGACAAAACAGATAACCGAGTTATCAAATGGTATAAAGGAGGTCTTGTCTTCTCTCTTATTTTAGACATATTCAATTTAAGTCTCTTGAATTTAGGAATGAAGATGGGAAGAATCAAACATATTTATAAAAAGCTGGGGGGTTATGTCCTCAGGGAACTGCTTGATGCTCAAAGACACTAAATGCTTCAAATTTCTATTAAAGTCAGTGGAATCTGAGCTTTCTCAATACATACCCATTTATTTGGCCAGTTAGAGCTCAAACCTCATTAATTCAAGTCTGAAAATATTAACAGAATCCCTTGGCATTGCTTCAACACTTCTTATGCTCCCTGATTCATCACCAAAATTTGTCACCTTGTACAAAATTAAAAAACAACACATGAAAAAAAAGAAATTAACAGACTCCAGGCTGAGCATACTTTGTGTGTGATTCGGAATGCTGTCGCAAACTGGTTGTAAGTACCACTTCCCAAACACAGTCCTATGGATGAAGATGCCTATTATTACTTCCAGTTGCAAATACAACAGTTCAAGTTTTCTGACAAAGTACTTGGCATAGTGGAAAATTCTTATGTTATTTAAGAAAATAAATATAATGCATTCAATCTAGTACCAACTCCTAAGTAAATCATTGCACATGCTAGCTAGATTACAGAAAACATCTTAACCTTCTTCAGAAATTGTATTCTTCAGCTGTGAAGATTATTCTTATTTTGAACACCAGGCTAAGCTACTTCAAGATGCAACTACACAGGAAAGCATCATTCAACACTTCTACAATTTAGGTTTCTAAATATAACTTGCTTTTGTTTTAATTCTGTCTTGAACTGAAATTGGATCAGCTACTGAAAAGTCTAAGAGTTAACATTAATCATAGCTGAAGCAGACTACTGCAGACAGGTTCTGTTTTTCTGAATTGTTTTTAAACTCTTAACAGGAACAGGCTTTAAGACATTTGTCTTCTGTGTTTACTTTAAAAAGAGTATGATTATTTAAATGATGCTTTTTATGACTGCACAAGTAATGAAGTTCACATATGGAACAGTAATTTTCGTAGCACCAAAAAAATGAATTCACTGAATTTTCTTAGTTTTCAGAGGTTGGTTTTACAAGATTCACAGACTGAGAACTCACAGTAGTTCTGCAAATTGGGCAATTAGTTTTAAAAAGAGTAGAAGATCTTTATATCAGCTTTGATTCTCAAACTTTTAAAATTAGGGTGATCTTAGTAACTCCCATAACATTTTCCACCTCCATTTTGCAGATTTTGGATCCCCTAAAGGATGGACAGGAGAAGGCAGAACAGGTTAACTCCTTCCACACTGTTCCCCTACTCACATATGCTAACAAATTGGAACAAATAAAAACTTAAGTTTTTTTCTCCTCCCATCTCTGATAATGTGGCATGGCCTCATTTTCTCCTACCCTCAGACCAAAAGCTGGTATTCATCCTGGTATTTTCAAGATAAATAACAAGGTTTCCCCTTTTTCTGCCTGTTTTTATTTTTTCCCTTCCTTAGGGGAGGGGAAAGGATACAATTGCATTTATATGCCTAACATTTTCTCATTAACAATGTTTCAATATTTTCTTAAAATATGTTAGCTCTTTCTTAATTTTTAAAATTCATTTATCAGAACAGCCAAAAAAGGTGTGCAGAAAGATCATATGCAGTTACGTTTTGTTAATGTTGCACTCATGTGTGAAAAATAAATTACTTTTTTGGCTACCTTATCATCTACTGATGAGATCAATATTAACTGTAAGAATAATCTATTTAGGAAAACTAGCAAGTCAGAATATTACATTTTTGATTTGGCTTCATCTCATTGACTTAAATTTCACAGCTCAGAGCACAGACTTTTTAGTTAGCTATTGAAGGAAAAAATTTAGCAACGGAAGATAAAAACAATTTTTTAAAAAACTGCCATTTCTTAAAGAGCAGTAAGTTTTTGATAAACAATATGAAAAATTTTGTCTACACTGTATTCTTTTCCTTTACTCTTGCTACATTTTCTAAAAAGCTGACTGGAATAGAACAAACTGGTTGCAGTAGCCAAAAGCATTTTTCCTGACATGTGATCAATTCTTTGCCCTTTGGACCGCTGTCACATCTCATATGCAGAACACAAATAAATAGGCCAAGATATGTCACTGGCACTGACCTAATACTCTTATTTTTCTGATTACAGACCCACTTTCCATTGTGGAGCTACACAGCAGTTTTTTCAGGCAAGGAAACAAGGAAAGAGAAATGCTAAGGTGTCTCTCTTCCAGTAAGCTGGAGCTGGGAAGTAGAAACGCAATATTGCTTCAAAAGAATTACACCTAACCTTGGTTTCCAAGCACACTTTTTCGATACAATCATGCATCACAGGTAAGAGATAACAGTTATTTTGTATTTTTTCAGAGTTAACATATTAATAAGCAACAACCACAACAATTTTTCACAGGTAACTTATTACAAGGTTACGAGCTGACACCCAGAGATGATCTGCTATCCCTGGGCTTCTCTGCAGTGTTCCTATGAACAAAATGAGCTAGGACTGATGGTAAGAAACAGCAAAATACACTGTGAAGAGTACTGCCTGCCTCACTGATACTCTTCGTTATACTGTTCCTCTTCAAGATATCCGAGTCCTATTCTTTTGTCTTTAAGCAGCATATATTAACTTTCTCAAAGTAAAAAGTAAAAAGGCTAAGATACATGAGTTGATAAAAGTCTAAGAACTTTCTGTAATTATCTTTAGATACATTAACTCTTCAGCTCTTGGCCTCAGTTCTATTGTATTCACTATCCGTTAGTTATTAGTTAATATGAAAAAATCAAGTTGTCTAAAAGTAAAAGTAAATAGTAAAGAAGGAATTCTATATCAGAGCAACTTTTACTTATCTGACCTTAAAATACAATTATAATAAAATGGTTTTGGTTTTGGTTTTGTTGTTGTGGGTTTTTTTTTGTTTTTTTTTTTTCCTTTTAATCCAAGTGTTCTCATCATCCTTTTAAAATATTCCCTTCAATACTTGAGTGACTACACATATTTCTCTTTCCTAATTTCTTTCAATCAGAAAAAAAAATTGTGATGCAGTGGTAGTACAGACCCCTCTTTTTCACCTCAGTAGAATCATCAACTGCTTACAAGGGCAAGGAAAGGCCATAACTAAAACATTTGCAACAACAGCAAGAAGAAGCATAATTAAACTTTTATTCATGTTAGCATTTAGGGAAGTGTGACCATTTTAGTGTGCTGATCTTTGCCTGAGGTGAGGGAGACTGCAATGAACTTACACACCAGAAAGCAATTTAGGAAAAATGCTTCTGTTAGAAAAAGCATATAACATAGCTGCCTGCTATTTTGGATATCTATCAAATACCTGATGTTAGTTCTTTGAACTACAAAAAGTTCTGTCCACTGAACTGGCAGTAGTGTGAAAAGGAACCTACTGAACTTTAAATGCTCAGCACAATAACTTATTCCTGATAGATCAGAAGAGCAACAAGTTCTTCACAGGTCTTGTAATAGAGAAATACAAGTTTTACATGACAAAACTACCTGTGAAATGAACAGCAGAATTGTGAAGAGAATAAACAACACAAGCACAAATCAATCAATATACATCACAGGGCAGAAGAGAAAAAAAAATCCTTGTAGCAGTGATATATTTCTTGGCACAAGCCACCAAACTAGCTCAATAAAGATGCTGAACAGAAACAAGTACTTCATGACTCTTCCCAGCACCCACAGAGCAAAGTGACGAGTCTGTAGTAGAAAGAAGATGGAAAAAACCACAGTATCCAATAGTCCAAGGAGCTGGACCTGTTGATGCCAACTGACATCTGATCATGAGTACAAGCTGGAACATGCACTATCCTCTTGGACGAAGGGGAATCAGGAAGCCATTACTAAGTCAACACTTTAAGCTCAGAATTTTGTTAAATGAAGTTCCCAGCCTGAGGTGCACCTTGCCTGGCGTGTCCTGGCCAAAAAATCTAAATACAACATTTGTAAAGTAGGGGCTTCCCTTTTAGCCTTATCTCAAATTCAGCCTACAAACACATTCATTTAGGATTTTGGTTCATAGTGCTCTTATGTATCATAATAATGATTTCCATGCACCATAGCAAATAATGCAATAAATACCGTTGGTAAGCAAGTAACGAAGAAAATAGAAGCAGTGCTAGCACACTTAATCAGTGATAAGGAACTCAGCCATGTCTGTGGTAAATTTGAATTATTTTATGTCAATACACGGTTTAAAGCAAGGAAAAAAATCTGACAGTAAAGGTACAAAGTCTTCACAGTTCATAACAACTTTGAACATTGAATCAGAACTCAAGCAGGAGTCCAAAGTCTTAAATGAATGAGAAACTCAAGTGTTACAAAACTGAAAAATAGCATGAGAAGAATTTCTGAATGGATTTCATCTTCCTTAGTTCAGGCTTAGTAAACTCTATGGTATTTCAAACAGTGATATGCTGATCTATAAATATAAAATGCATGAATAGAGAAGATTAGGGGAAGAAGAAGGTTCCCTGATCATGGTGTAGCAATTCATTTTACTGAACTATTAAAATGTTAAATGAAACACAGACATTAATAGCTAGGCAGATGAAATTAGGGCATATCTTAAAACAGATTATGTCACTCATGCACTATGACTTTCAAAGGATAAGTAGTTTCTTTAAAATCTCTGTAGGCAAAGTGTCTGGGGATGAGGCTGGTGAAGCTCTGGCCCAGGCTGCCCCAGGAGACTCCAAGATGGCAAGTCATGAAGGTCCTCAGCACCTGCCTGGACAAAGCCCTGAGTAACCTGCTCCAAAATCATTGCTTGCTCTATTTTTGGCTAAAGGCCCACATTTATCTTAGAAATTTTGTGATCACTTGTGAGCAGGATTCACACAACAGTTAATAAACCCGAACTCACTTGTTTGGGTTTGATTTTATATTCAGGTATTAGCTTTAAATATTATTTGGAACTTAAGCTGTAGAGAAACAAAATGTATAATACAGAGACTATACACAGATTAAACAAAAAAATGTACTTGATTACAACAGAAATGAGTGAATTCCAATTTACTTCACTATAATGCTATCTTTATTCAAATTATGCTGTTCACTTCCTTCCTAAATTGGTATAATACCAAAATAAGCTATATTTCTTTCCATTAAATGATAAAATACTTATGAAAAACATTTTCCACTAAAGTAATGCAAAGCATTACTCCTGAAATATAGTTCCTGTCTGTGTAATTAATGGTACTTAGAGCACTCTACAATGATGGTGAAGAAATAGTTACTTTGTTACTTTGCCTTCAAAAAACCAAGTCTTTATTACAAGCATTCTTTATAATAGCATTGTATTAGCTACAGATGAAATGCAGTTTAGCTTGAAAAGAATGTAATCATTTAATTAAAATAGATAATCAGTTAATCACAAAACAAGATTGCCTATCATGTACTGTAGAAAAGATAAAGTAAATAATTACTCTACAAATAAATGTCCGTAAATTCACACACATTTTATTCTCAATGACTTCAATTTTAATGTTCATGCGCTAGGACTGAGTCAATAAAAACTCAATTTTTTCCATCTTCAACATTTACTGCTTTAAGATATTACACAAGGTAAAACAAATAGCTTAACATCTTAAAGTTACCTCTTTGCTTACACCAAAACTCCTCCAGTTCTGAACC
>NW_008623762.1:29053-57334 GCF_000691845.1 Merops nubicus
AGGCACCTACTATTTAATAAAATAATTTCTGAACTTCAAATGGAGATATCTGCCAAAAAATCTGATAGTGTTTAAAAGACCAGATTGCCTTCAAGTATTAGTGTTTCTAGAGCACTCCTTGGATGGTTTTAATCAAAATGCTCATGTCAGACTGCAAATGTGGATTTTTTTTCATGGGTATATGGTAGACTTAACCCTTTTCATTCCCCTTTTTTTCTCATCTTTTTTTTTTTCCCCTCAACTTTCTTTGAGCTTCTCAGCCTCTGAACTTGAAGCATGTTGTCAGACTCCTTGCTTCACATTTGTATGTTTTCTTCAGTTTTATGCTACACTGACTGAATATAAATTGACTTACTGGAATATATTCAGGTCACTAGTACTCCTGAAAATTTTGGTCGTGTGTTAATTGACTCTAATGTAAAAAAGGCTTTTTAAAATACACACTTGCTGTTAAGAGATGCTGTTTCCTGGAAAACAATGATCACTATGTGGATCAACACATATATGCATGAACAATAATATATAAATGAACAATACAGTTATCTTTTAAGATATCAGCCAACTAAGGATAAGTGACTCCTCCAACTAGGCACCACAACTAAGCCAACACATCACCTGGCTGCTGGTCACACAGTCCAAGAGAAAGATTCCTGTCCTAACTTACACCCTAATTGCTACACATCTCAATCTGTGCATATGTACAGTGTGCAGGTCTGCACACAGTTCAAGGTTCTTCACCTCGTTTGGGGCAATCCCAGGTATGTATCAATACAGGCTGGGGGATGATGGGATTGAGAGCAGCCCTGTGGAGAAGGACCTGGGGGGACTTTGGGATGAGAAGCTGGACATGAGCCAGCAATGTGTGCTCACAGCCCAGAAAGCCAACCTGGAAAAGTGAAGGCTCCAGGAAAGCCTTATTGCAGCCTGTCAGTAATTAAAGAGGGTGTATAAGAAAGATGGGGACAGGCGTTTTAGTAGGGTCTCTTGAAATAGGACAAGAAGCAATGGATTGAAACTAAGAGGGTAAATTCAGACTAAATATAACCCATTTGCAATAAGAGTGGTGAAACACTGGCACAAGTTGCCCAGAGAGGTGGTAGATGCCCCATGCTTGGAATTATTCAAAGTCAGGTTGGACAGGGCTCCGAGCAACATGACCTAGTTGAAGATGTCCCTGTTCACTGCAGGGGAGGTTGCATGAGATGACCTTTAAAGGTTCCTTCCAACCCAAACTATTCTATGATTCTACAACAGCCAGAGCTGAAGGGAAATATTCAAGCCACATACATCCAGCAAGAACGTGACCCTGAATACGCCAAGGACAAATTGTATCCATCTTCCATGCACACAAATTAGCGCAGCCTATAAAAGGAAATTTCTGCATTACAACTCCTCAAGTATTCCACCTAAGAGCTGAATTTGTCAGTAATAAATACAAACAAAGGCATCCTCCTTCTGGTGGAAAGTACCAGAAAAATCTGTCCAGGCAGATTTTCAATATTTGTAACTGTACCATCAAAAACACTGTAAAGAATTGTAATCACAGGAATAATCTGTTGAAGAAAAAGACTGAAATAAAAGACAATATGAATCATAACGTTCATCTAGATAGTATTTACATTGTTTTCCTTTTTGTTGTTGTTTTTAAAGAACTTTTACAGTCTTGTTGATTTGACACACAACACATGGCACAAAGATATATATATTCATTTACAAGTTTCAATGCTAAAATGATAAAACCTCCACAGATGTGCTCAGAAACACAGAAATAATGCATTCTCATGTACAAAATGGGAGAAAAGTGTTATTTAAGAGTAAGAATGACAGATTGATTGAAACTTCCTTTTTCCTTAAAACATTTTTAAAATTCATGTTACTCTTAATGCATGTGCTTATTTGTATTGTGCTCTTGACAAAAGTACAAAAGTTAGGACTTTGAATCAAAATAATTTGAAGGTAGCACTTTTGAGAAATTTTGAAATAAAGATGCAAAAAAGCATGCAAATTTCTGCAGAGAGAGTTATTGAATCTCTAGCATGTAGCAGAGCAGAAGGCTGAAAGACAGACCAGACATGTAACCTGCTCTCAAAAAAACCTCTAGAGTTTGGTATTACTCATCGTGCTCATCCTGAAACAGATCCAGATCAAAGATTTACCTGGCAAAGAAATAGCAAGTATTTACTGAGATCTACAAATATTCATCTACTTGCACAACTTCCTACTAATTAAACTATCTGAAATAAACTGAGAGGGAGACTGTAAGAAAGTAGTTATACTAATACTACGTATTATGCAAATTGGTATTTCTGTCATTTCTCAGACTTCCATGTATTTTTTATTAATCTAAACCAAGACTTTATAGTGAAGACTCCATTCTGTACATTTTTTTTCATTAGCAAATACAAGCGAAGGCAATCTCTGAAAAGCAAATTCATCTCTTGCAATTATTTCCTTTAAAGTAGTCTCCATAATGTCACACTGAAAAGTTACAAATACCCGAAAGTAATTTTGATGACTTTTTTAAATAAAGTAAGTAACATAAATTAAAAATTCCGAGTTAATTCTTCCATAGGAACAGAAAGGCAGGCAAGCTCTCAGACCGAAAACACTCCTCTTTGACTAGAACCAGGCACAGATGTTTCCGCATATGGTTGTCTGTACATGAGATCGGCTCTGAAGCACATCTTTTCCACCTACTGCACTTCTACACTTAAACCACTCATTTTACCCCAAAATGCTGTGGGTATTGTGGTGGATTTTTCTGAGGGTGAGTCTTGCGGAGGACAACTCTTGGGTTTTTTTCATCTTAAGGTCTAAAGAAACAGAAATGCCCAAAACAACAATTTTTTGTTAACATATCATTTTAGTTTGTTCCTATGGAAAGAAAGAGCTTTTTTTTTTTTTTTTTTCTTTCTTTCTTTCTTTCTTTCTTTTTGGCAAAGATTGAATTTGCAAATTAATACAAATAAGGATGAACACATCATTTAAGCCAAATAACCACAATTTCACAAGAAAACGTCATAATACCTTAAGCTACCTACTTGGAACCAGCAAAATCCTTAAAAGGCACTATAATCAACCTTTCTATCAACTCAAGTCTCTGAAAGTGTGCAAACAATCTACATTCTAATGGCACTGACAGGAGGATACCAGTAAGAGTGACATTTACATCACATCTTTACTGGCATAGGGCTATCCAAAGAGTATGAGAATGTACATCCACGTTATTTATATAACACCTAAAAAATTCCTATTAAGATAACAAAACACATTCAGTTCAAGTCAATGTAACATATTCAGAAACATCTATTGCACAACACTACAGCCTAACCTAGAAAGCTGAGTAACTGGGTTGAACTAAATTCATCCTGAATTTTCAGGTGTAGCACTAAACACCATCTATTAATGGTGATGATGAGGAAACCTCATCATTTAGTGGGACCAATCCAGAGAATCAATACTATGACAAGCTACCACTTGTCAAGGCCTAGTAAGATATGTATCCATTTTCCAGGCATGAACCCACTGGGACTGCTTAACCATGGCAACTCTGGTGGTCTAAGGTGGCAAAATGTCAAGCGGCTTACTGCTCAAACAGGTTACTGTTTTTTAACAGATGCTTCCACCATCAAAATAAACCAGATAAAAATCAATGCATCTATGTGTAGTCTAATACAGTTTTCCTACTTCTGGAAGCTGAAGTGCCCAAAGCCACACTTTCAATACCTGAGAAGCAGAGATAACCTACAGTTTGTTTGAGAACACAAAAGGAGATCAACTCAGCCTTTGGAAGAGCTAAAATCTTTCTTTGAAAACACACACTTCATCAAGTCATACAGATGGAAGCTGAGAATCAGGACTGTATACAGTTATTGATCAGATGATTAAGTCTTTATACTTTGGACAAGCCCATTTACCTACTTTACAAAGTAGTAAACCATGTCTCAAAGTGATTTATTACTGTTACCTACATCAATGACATGGATGCTGTGAGGCTAATGTTGCTTCTATGCTTGAAAATCGTGGGATGAAAGGCACAGCATAAATCCAGGGTAGTAGTAGCATAATTAACTGTTCACCATAAAAGCTATCTTTTGCTTTGAAACGTGTGAATAGCAACCCATTTCTGGATTAACTGGCTCTGCACAGTTATCCCACACTGCCATAAAAACTCCAGACGTGATACAGTACTTGCATTCAGAAACATTATCCTTTGTCATGAGAATGATATTGCCAATTCAGGGAGGAAAAATTAGACTGATACAACATTGGATAGCACCTCCTGAATGAACAGAGTTATTAGGTATGAAGGTGGACACATGTGGACTAGCTCACTCACACAAGCAGAAGGAACTGCAATTTAAATACAAAACTTAATGGAGAGCTACACCGAGAAAATGGTGCTAAGTGAGGATGGGAGCTGCTGCCTACTTTTAAATTCCCTCCAGGTTATGCTACCTGTAAAATGCACAAATCAAGTGTCAGGATTGGTCCCTGCTTTTCTGATGTCTTTTTTAGTGATGCTGTTTAAAAAGCACTAAAAAATTGTGAGTGGGGAAGGAGACAGGGAAACTCTAAGCCTTTTGTGTAAATCCTCAGATATTATAAAAAACTTCAGACACTTAATTTCATACAAAACATCAGATACTTAAACGTTCATTCTAACATATTTTTCTTAAAAAAAACCCCTTTAAATTCCTAAAAAATAATCTAAGACACTCTTGCTAGTAGTTCTATTTCTAACACTGCATCACAGATATTACATCTTGGCTCAACTGTAACAAATTTCTCCTCATAAAATTCAGGCTGGCATTCTTCCAAAACTAGCCTTAAAAAAAAACAAGGAAAAAAAACTCTTAATAAATCTAGCACCTGAAAGCTCTCTGTCAAATACTAGCATTTTATTGGTAGTATAAAAACACAGAGTGAAATGTTATTATATGTAAGCTCTATATGTTCTCTTTGAGAAATGTCCTTATTAAATATGGGGAAAAAAAACCTTATTCCAGTCCAACAAATCTGACTCTAAATTATTAGATCATGAGATTTTTCATTTAAATATATTCTTCCAAGGGCTGATGAACATACGATAACATTTTAACAAGTCACGAACTCCATAGATACTAGTGCCATTCCATTTCAATAATTAACATGAGTATGACGGGAATCTGGGTATCTTAAAGTTGCTATGTTAAGATGGCATTACCATTCAGGTTAACCATTTAAAACTTCTACTGTGACAAACTGCAAAAGCCCTTTTAAAGTTAATAATAAAATAATGAAGATTCCTAGGTACAAAAGGACTCCAGCTGCTGGGCTTTAAAGAACAATGTTAATTATTAAGAAACACCAAGAGCTAAATCCTCAAAATTAGTTCCAGGTACCAATATTCACATGTCACTGATATCCTCAAATTTCCTGCTCAGCTGTCACCTAACCCTTTACACAACTAAAACCTGTATGATAGAGGCCTCTTCATGCACAAGACCACCTAGGTTCTAACATTCAGACACTGGCACCCACACTAATGTCTGACAAAATGAAGCAACTTTATCCTCAGACTACTGATTTTGTGCAAAATATAGCTAGGCATAAGAAGACCACTCTGTTTCAAGGAACAGATCAGCATCCAGGCTGATTTTAGTGTCTAGAGAAGCCATGCAGTTATTCTCAAATCATTGTTTTTGAAAAGTTATTTAAACTTAGATGTTCTTCATCCCATGAGGCTGCCCTAACCACCAAGCTGCTTCTGAGCTAAATTTCAGTTTTCTTGTACAACCTACTTCACACTGCAAGAGCAACCAAACATTCAGTAGAATTAGAGAAATCACTATCAGTAGAACTTTTGGTTGCTCTTGCAGAGTAAATTAGGTTTGAATGGAGAGAAGTTACTGGTATTCCAATGTCAAAAAGCAGGATTAAAACAACACTGCAGGCCACAGCTACACTTTTGCTGTGAAGTGGAACTTTTTCAAAACCAACCATTAAGAGAACTTACTTCAAAAGCATGAAGTGTATGAGTAGAACTGTCCTGGCACACACAGTGTGCCTCCAAAATACGGAAGCATCTGAAAAGAAGCCTTTGATGGCCAGGTCCTATTTGTCCAGTGAGTAAACCCAAGAAGTCTGTTTAAATAACTATTGTTTAGTTTTCTCTTGCTTCCTGCGAGTAAAGCCCGGGTATCCCAACACCATGAGAAAGTACAGCAGTAAGAAAGCAAAGGAGAGAGTCACCCAGTAGGTTTGCAAGGAGAAGGCTTAAGCCATGCTGCTGCCCTCAGCATTTCCTACTGTTTTTCTTAAATCACTCCCTGCCAGCTTGCAAGTTCCTAAGAAACCAAGAGACCTAGGCACTAAGTCAAGACTTGTGAGAAGTTAAACCCATAAAAATATGGGATTTCAAGAAAAATTTAGGCATATACGTGCAAACTGCAAACCTAAATCATTCTCAATTCAAAGTTGGCACTTTGAAGGCACCACACTACCTGTAATATTTCATGCAACGACACCCTTAGCTTTATTCATTCCAAGAATCATCCCAGTCTTGAAAAGCTAAGGAGCATGGGCCCAATCTTGTAGACTACACATTTTAACAGTTAAGATGTAGGGTTTTCTGAGCTGTTTCACTACTTAAAGAATCTAAAGCAAATTGAGTCAAAGAATTTAACACAATGGTTTAGACAACCTCCAAGATGTTAAGAAACATTTAGTCTCCTTGCCTTAGGAAAGACCTGAAGATATTCTACTTCCATGAAAATCCTACATGTAGCAAGTAAACAGCAACCTCTTCTTTTTCTATTTTAGACTAGAAACACATGATTCAATATCAGTGTATTCTGTTTCAGTTCTGCTGTATCACCTCTGGCCTACTTACTCCGTATCACATATGAACACCTATTCTCTCTCACCTTTACATTTAGGGAAAGTAGAATTAAAATCCCACAAGTATATTGTAAATCAACAGCCAACTACTTGACTAAAACATGAACAATCCCCGCCATCATAATAACTCTCACACAAAAGAATAAAAACATTATTGCTAAAACAAGTTGCCAAGGAAATCACTTTATATTTTCTGGCATTGTGTAGGCTAATTGCGAAGTTGAAATCGTAATGCAAAATAATTAATAAGAATTGAAAACACGATGATTTAATACTAGTAGAGAAGATATCAGAATCACAATGCAGAACACAACTAAAGCCTTAAATTATGCCATGATTGGTGTAAAAAAGAAGTTACTTGAAGCCCACAGGACAGGTATGATACACCTCTCTTTCAGCATCCTAAGAAGCTTGAAATCAGGGCTCAGACAATTAAACCAATGAGAAAAAAGAAAAAAAAAAAACAGTTGTATAAGTGCCACAGAAAGAAAAGGAAATTAATGAACTTGTAAGAAAACAGAAGAAATTAATGAGGGAACACCGAGTTCTCTGCTCATCTGAAAATAGTCCTACACACTAATCTGTAAATAATCTGAAAGAGGTAGCCAGTAATATGAAATATATCACAGCTCAAAACCACTTGGAGAAAAACAAAATACATTTGCATGTCTCATAATTAAACATACTGAAGGGTGGAAACAGAATGCTCTAGACATAAATAAACAGTGTTTCATTTGTTTTTGTGGCTGTGTTGTTTTTTGTTTTGTTTTGTTTTCTTTTGTTTTCTGAAGGGGGGTTCTGTTTGCTAGTTGGTTTGATTTTTGGTTGGTGGTTTGCTTGGTTTTTTTTCCCCTTTACAGCAACTGCCATATCCTTGAGCTAACTAATAATAGTCTGAAAACCATCTGAAAATCTTCAGTGGTGCACACTACATTATTTGGAAGTGAGTTTTTGAAAATAATAAGCCAGTAAATATGAAAACAACTGGATGCATTTTTTATGGTTCTAATGCCAGTTTAAATTACTTGGGTTTTTTTGAGTCATAATAAAATGCAAAAGGCATAGCATAAAAAATATTAACTTTAGTAGAAATTTTAAAAAAGGGAATAGCTGAAAAAATTCAGGAAAAATTCTAAGCCTTTTTTTATATTAATAAAGCCTTTCTTTCCACTTTGACCCTCTTTTTCACTATGGAAGTATTTCAGAAGGTTTGCATTTCCACATTACTCTGAATAAAATGTATTTTTCTTTGTTAAGCTCCTGTCAAAAGCAGGAGCTTGATGAATGAGTTGAAAGGCCACCTAATTTCACTGTTGCTGCTGTAACACTACCTTTAGCTTTGTCAAAAGCCATTCTATAGCTTTTCAAAGTTATATTCAATGAATGAATGTTCTACCTACTAAACCAATTACTACTTCAGAAGGGTAGTAGTTCATGTGTTCAACAACAGAATTAAAATATGACAGATCACAGCACTTAATACAGTGACGTTGTAACTTATATGCAGGTCAAAAAAAAAGAATAGTCTATTGGGGAGAAAAAAAAGGTTGCTGAGACCCCTTTACAGCTTAAGAAACAAATTTGTGTTCTTCTGTTACATTATTAACAGGAGCAATAGGAATGAAGTCACAACAGCATAAATAATTTAGTTTTTTCTATAACCTAGTTTGTGGCTTAGCAAGATGAAACTAAAAAGAAAGAAGAACAAATGGTTTAACTAAAAGATTTCATCTATGAATTAACCAAGTTTCTGTAAAAGTCTTTCACCTAAGTAGGATTGAATATAATTTCATATTAAATATGATATCATCAATATTTATTAAAATCACTACAGTTTTCTTGCAACTATAGAAATAATACGTTGAAAAGAGCTCTCCTAGGGCTTTTTCTTGGGAAAGCATCATTCTACCTCAGAATCTCTGGTCATCTTCCACCCATTCAGATATTAGAAAGCATTTCCTAGTTTTCAGTCTAAATTCATCACTCCAAATAAAATTGCTGGAGAGAAATGAAAAAAAAAATGAATGCTAATAACTTTCTGACATCATTCGCTTCCTGTCCAGTCCCCTCCTCTCTAGGATAAGCAAACCCGGCTTTTGCAAGATTTCCCTCGTAAGCTACTCTTCCTAACGTTTGCAGTAGTTATTTATGGACTTTATTTTAGACTAATTTTTCTACAATCTTAAAAACAGTTCCCCAAAGTAGACACAGATGAGCACCACAGAGAAGAGGATAAATCTCATCCAGCATCTCACATACAGCAGGACCTTGAGTAAGCAATAGACAATACACACCTGTTTTGCAACTGAACTATGACTCACAATTTATACTGTGACCCCCAAACCACTCAACAAGCTGTATTTTGCCATGCTATCTGTCTGTGCTTGCCACATGTTATTTCACCTGCTCAACACTAGTAACTCACTATATTTTGACTTGATTTCACATCATCTATCCGGTAACCCACAGACATCATGAACTCCATTTTCAATCAGGGTGTTTGCAGCATCCACAGAGCCTCACCCTTCTATGTTACAAAGGCAGGCTAACTCCATCACTCAGGTAGTCAAAATGTAAATGAATCTAGGACTGCACTTGAGATGCCTTCTCAGCCTAATAATGAATAGTTGGTAAGTGAAACTTCTGTCTTCACAAGAGAGATGTTTCGACTACAACAACAGCTGATAATGATTTATCTAATCCTATTTCCTTATATCATTTATGAGAATGCCATGGGAAACAACAAATAACAAACGCTGCATAGGTCACATCCATTGCCAGTTTTCCTGTCCAAATCCCCTACAACACACACTTAAAAGTAGGGCATACACTATCAATGTTAATGATTGTACATCGGTTTAGTGGAGTGCAACATGGCCTTACACTGTTAAGGCAAAGACATGGAAAAAATTATGCTGCACCTCCCTGAAGAGAAAAACTTAGCAGCAATGTAGGCTCTCAGCAGCCTTACCCTCATCCTGACTGCACTGCTGAGCTTCATGCAAAAATGCACACATCTATATAAACATTAGCAGACTAGAGCTACCAAACCCACTTGAAGTATTTGAGTTTCACAATTCATTTTAAAAATATGTCACCATCATTTAGACAGATGGTGGCAAAGACAGGTTGATCAAAGTAATATACTGAAGGGGATAGCCTATTTGTCTATGCTTCCAGCTTCTTAAATCCTTTTAAGGAGTCAGAAAGAAGCTTTTATGACATGACCCTTCCAGCCTTGCCCTTTTCATCTGGATTTCTGAGAAAAGATTGCTCCTAAATAGGGCCAGACTTCACAAATACATATAAAAAATAGTTCAAGTTAGCTAACTAACTCAAAGCAGACTGGAAGAAGTAAGATACCAGTTGTGGATTAGGAGACAGGGGTGAGGAAAGCTAAATTTAGGAAATGGGGAATCCTGAAGGCAATTACTCTTTTTTTTTTTTTCTAACCTTTTTTCCCACCTTCAACCCAAGCTATTCCTTCAGTGGCAATTACAATAATCTCCCTTATTATCAACTTCTGTTTAGAACTCAGGACATTTTTCCCCAAAAAGCTTTGACCTACATATGAATCCTAGGATGTTTCACTGGAAAGAAAATGCCATTTTAAGATAATGTTTTCTTAAAGGTATTTTTACAGCACAAAGAGTAAAATAACAGCAGATTAACACGTCATCAACAGATTAAATACTACTGTAATTACAGCTACCTTCCCACAAAACACCGAAAATAACTATTACACAACAAAAATATTTGCATTAGACATCAGGCAGCTATTTACCTGAACATTAAGTGACAACATACTTTTGCATTAATGCATGCAATTAATAGGACTGCTGACACATCAGGATCATTTTATTATTTTAGAACAGAAAACCAGTTACTACTTATTAGATCTTTTCCAGAGGCAAAAATACATACTACAAAAATAGTAGGAACTACAAAAATGAGGAACACAGTCCTGAACACTTTTTTGCTTACAAATTCTAGAAGTAAAATACTCCTGATCTAAAAGAATATACAGCAAAATATTTCATTCAGAAAACAGCTTACGGTGACACTGTATCAGGCAACCTAATTCTACTAAGTAGTTTCTGAAAGTATTTTTAAATTTAATCCAGTTTGCGAATTCTGAATTAATTTATAGATTATACCATACAACAAATACCAGGATGTCCAACCTGATGCAATCAGAATGAAATAGTGTCAAGAATTAGTAGCATTTTCAGCATTGTTCTGAGTGTAACAAATGACCTATAATAATTCTATCTTCTTTATCTACATACATGTTTTAAAATGCTGCTAGTTTTTAAGTTTCTTGATTGCAGCTTACAGAGAAGTTGGAGCACTTGGCCTAAAGCTTTTCAAAAACTCAGTTATGTTCATATTAAGCTATATGTTTGGATGGTAAATGCACTAACACAAATCAGGAAAAAGTTACACAAAACAGCTTCTGGAATTTTATTCTGGAATATTCTTAATGAGTAAATTTTAGATTCTGGAAAAGAAACATCTTTGTGAGTCAGGTTATTACAGAAAGAATAGTAATTTTGTCATTAAAATACTTGGTCTCTCTTACGAAAGATTCAAAGAAACAATGATTGAATAAAAATTCTACTATCTACTGCCAAAGTAAAAAGTACTCAAGATGTCAAGACTCTTGCCAAAGCACAAAAAATTCAACCTGAATGCCACACATAAGTCAGTAAATTTTCAATCCAGTAATCTCTAGATGCAGATTTACTGTTCTCTTTTGTTTCATATCTCTTGTGAAAAGTCCCTTACTATATTATCAACTGATTTATTCAGCCACCCTCTTCTTTCTTGGTGTTTACAATAACTGCAACCTTGTATGTGAAGAAGTAGGAACAGTGAATCAAAAACATTTGCAGACAAGAGCAAATATGTCCAAAATGCAATATAAATGAATAAGTTAGTTTTCTGCAACAGTGGCCTTCAGGAAGAGATAGTATTTCTCCTCATCTCTCTCTAAAAGAGTCTTCACTAAAAACTCTTTAAGAGCTCATAAACTATTTGCAGCAGAGAATTAATTGAATAAAGAAGAGCTTGCTCCTCTCCCCAGTTGCCAGAACTGTAACATCCTTGCTTCTTCAGGAGTGGAAATGGCCTGAATGCTAGTATGCTCCTCTTTCACCTTCTATTTGGGTTCCCCATCCTCCTGAGAGCTCCAGCCATCTCTGAAATTGCTCAGTAAATTTCCTAAGAGGAAGCAAAATGAGCCTGACTCAATTCTACAGGTGTAGCTGGTACCTGAAAAAGTACTGGGGGAAGGTAACGGACAGGTCTTATGAAACACAGTAGCATACACTGTGTAAATAAAGTTTTTATTTCATTCCCAAAATACAGTTTCCCTTTAATTCAGCTACTTTTTGCAACAATAAGTCCTGCATTACACTTGCAGTTCCCCAGTCTATGTTGGCTCGTTTAACACAATCACAAAAGGTACACTCAGAGTGAAGTCCACTATGCTGGTGGAAATAACTCTTAAGTTATATGGCAGAGTTGCAGCAGGACACTGAAAGTAAAATTTATGAAAGTAAAAATACTCATATTTAACAGAGGGATGCTTAAGGGTAAAAATCCTAGGAAATTGTTTCTCAAAAAAAAAAAAAAAAAAAAAAAAGCAAACACAACAAAACTAGCACCCTGGAAAGGTTCTATTCACTTGACATTTTGGACTTCTTTGCACTAAAAACAGGTGAAGAGAAGTTTTCACCAAGAATTCAATATCTGTTACAATAGTCTTAACATAGATTAACACAGTGACCATCACCTAATTCAGTTCAGATTCAGCAGAAAAAGAAAATTAAGCTGACAAAACTCCAGGACGAAACTCCTGGATGAACACTTCAGGCAGCAAGGAAAAGAGGGTTAATTGTTTGAAATAAAACCCTAGTCTAAGAACAGATAATGAGTCTGGTTCACAGCAAGAGATCCAGTTAGCAAGATAACATCACCATCCCCCTTAATCTGAGATGTGAACAACGTGATACATGTGTCTATGTGATCCACATCTGACACCTCAAGATTATGGTGAAGCACTGCACCAAAATTTACACTAGCTGCCTTCTGGTTTCCTAGCAGAAATACAAGTATTAAGTTAGGGCTGCAAAGCCTTCAAAATATGTGAGTTAAATTTCTTTGTTCAAGCGTCAATAATCACCTTCCGCTATGAAATAAAGTATGTGCCATGATGACCCTTGGATTCTGGAATTTGCACAAAGATCTTCAAAAGCAAACCAATGAAGCTATCTGTCTCTTCAGAGAGATAGAAGATTTTTTCGTTTGACTATTTTTGCTTGTGTTTGGCAGAGAGGAAGAGGTAGGGAGAAGGGCAGGGCGGAAAGGAAGTTTAAACTATGCCTGGCTCAGCTAGGAAAAGTTAAGAGTTACACAGACTTGATAGTTATTTTCTAGCACCTTGCATACTGTGTTGTTTTGGGATCCTCAGTACAAGAAGGACACTGAGGTGCTGGAGTGTGTCCAAAGAAGGGCAACAAAGCTGGTGAAGGCTCTATGAAAGCAAGTCTTACGAGGAGCAGCTGAGGGACCTGGAGCTGTTTAGCCTGGAGAAAAGGAGACTTAGGGGAGACCTTATCACTCTTTACAACTACCTGAAAGGAGGTTGTAGCGAGGTGGGGATCAGTCTGCTCGCCCATATAACAAACAACAGGACAAGAGGAGATGGCCTCAAGTTACGCCACGGGAAATTTAGACTGGATATTGTGAAAAATTTCATCACAGAAAGGGCTGTAAAGAATTGGAACAGGCTGCCCAGGGAAGTGGTGGGGTCACCATCCCTGGAGGTATTTAAAAGACATGCAGATGTGCTGTGGGACATGGTTTAATGATGACCTGGTAGTGCTGGTTTAAACTTTGGACTTGATGATCTTAAAGGTCTCTTCCAACTGGAATGGTCCTATGATTCTAGATGGGTCTTGTTTTGGAGGCACATTAGGACAATAGGTGTTACTCTATAGTTATTACATTAAAAAAGTGTTTTATTATTTAATGGTTTTTCACATTACAAAAAAAAGGAGAATGAAGTTATCAGAAACACATAAGTACAATGTCTGAACCACCTCTTGCCAACACAGCTTTTATTATTACAAACATATCACTATTAGTATTATATCATACTAAAGCCTTACAGGAATGCAAAGTAACAGAGAAGCTTTCAAAAGAAAGGAAGACAGACAACAGTGATACATTTAGTTTCCTAATTAACAATAATGTCAAGATACATTGGTAGTAAGAGTTTAATAAAAAGTGGATTGCAGCTACTTCCTGAGGCTTATGTAGTATCTGTAGCATTGCACCACAGCATGGGATATCAGAGCACAGTGGGACTGTTTACCCTGTCAATCACTTGTCAATCTATCCAGCTTTCTACAAATACCTCTTGTATTTGGGAGCAGTTTCGCAAATCTCAGTAATTAAAATTTTTAACACAATGATAGGGACATCTAGCAAATCTACTAAATTAAAGCCACTAATATACACAAGGAACAAAACGTAATGTCAAGGTTACCCTTCTGCAATTCGGAAAGCCACATATAAGAATCTCCTCCAGTTATTTATTTAAAGTACATGTTTATTTTTCAGGTATTGATTCCTTTTGTTTTAAAAACAGTCGTATTAATAAGCATATGTGTTGGTGTGTGTGTCTTGAAAATCAGCAGGTGACTTTTTTCTTCTCTACTGCATGCTTCCCAAAGAATAAATAAAAAAATATTTTCTTTTACACAAAGCCTCTTGGAGTCATTTATGGTAAAGAAAGCTAGACTAACCACATTTTCCATTAAGAATACGGAAGATAACTGTTCAGGAGAAAACGTCATCTCCAGAAAAGACAGAAATCTAGACATCACATCTATCAGCTGAGCTCAGAGTGTTGCCAACAAGTAAGGTCACACCAAGGTTCAGACAGCAATGAGAAATAATATGCTGAAGAATCTGAGAAGACAAAAAGCTTTCACTACACTCAAGAATTTGAGCCGATAACTAAAGAACGAAAGAAGGATAACTAAACATGATATCCCCTGAGGTCTGACAAGTTATACAAGAACAAGTGTTATCAGAAATCATTACTCATACCTTATCCATTAAATGATCTATTTCTCTGCACAGAATTTTTTCTTTCATTAATCCATAACATTTTAAAAGTTTTTTGCACTAGTGATTTGACTAGCCCACTTCTGACTGCCCAGTAAACATAATCCAGAACACTGTCAAATTATGGTTTTGATTGCAATACACAGTCAGAGCTTGTACTGGTGAGGAAACAAATTTCTGTACTGAAATATTCCCCATCCTGTGACTCTGGGTTCAGTTTTGGCAAGCTGGCATTTCCTGAAGGAACAAAACCCCCTGCAATTCTAACAGCTGGCCAAACAAAATACCCACCCAGAAAAACAGGAGAAATCATAGCATCTTTCTCCAAATAAAAATCCAATGATGACTTTATAAGTAAGACCCTAATATACGAACATAATCTAGATATGCGAGGTGAATTCTTCATCTCTGGAATTTTTTAAAAATATTTTATATATAAAGAGCATTTCTGGAAATTATAATCTGCATTTTCAATTAATCATCTGCAACAAAACAAGTTACGTAATTTTGCCAGGTTCCTTGGTCTTGATTTGTAATGCAGGCTACACTGTTTGGTGATACAGTCTGCCATTTCCTTCTTACAGAGAAGGAAATTACCTTACTAATTTCACACTGAAAAATACATGAAAATGGCAAACAACAACTTAGATCAGGAGAACAACCTCAGGAAAGGAACAATTGGCTCCTTTAAACCAGGATCTCATATAAGTACATTATAGCAGTACTGGCTAGTACTGTGATAGAAAAAAAAAAAATCGACCTGGGAGGACCAGAAGAATTCTGAATTTCGAAAGGTATGCATATTACCACCAGACTGTCATTCACTTCAGAGACAATGTCCAAATACTGGGACATGCAACTGAGAAATTCATCAGACCAATTAATTGCAGGCCATAAAGAAATCTTCAGTGCTAGAGCTGGCACTGATAGAAGTGGAAAACTGGTGAAGATTGATTTCCTTATCATTATGAAAAATGCACAACATCTTTCACCTACAGACACATCACTTTTTCAAGATTCACATGCAATTTACAGTATTGTTTCCTGCATTTTTCATATGTTTCCCTTGGCACCAGATTTTATAAAGATGCTGGTAGTGCCATCTGCAGCTCCAAAAGCATCTCCTCTGTCAACAGCTTGATCTCAGATGAGTCATTCAGCTTGGGCTAACAAGCAAGGAGAAAAGCCTCTTAAGCCCATGTAAATAAGTCAACTCAGTGAGCTGCATTAAATACCTTGCAAGAAAGAGTCAGCCAAGTGAAGAGAGTAGAAAAATTGTCTTTACCACAGTTTCAGATTAGAACCTTGAAACACTGAATTTTAAATTCTGAAATACTACAGCCTGATATGGCCCAGATTCCATTGCAAAATCCTGCATCATCCTTCAAAACAAACAAAACACACCTCGTTCCACCCAAGCAACACAGTTCTTTCTAACCTTTGGCAGAGAAACTGGGAGAATCAGACAGAAAATAATCTGCCAGCCATTAGTGCTGGTATCAGTACCACACAGACATCCACTACAAGACATGAACCTATTTAGCAGGGAAGCTAAGTGGTACATTTAGTAAAAGCTAGTAAGTCTAGTTTATATGGGAAATAATTATATCCAAAAGCATCAGACAAGTTGCACCAAACAGAAGAAGAGCAAAAAAGTTATGATGTTTGTGTCCTGGCATTATTTTTCCCACTCTACAAATCTGCTTTCTGAGATAAGAGTTTTTAGGCCAGTGGGGCTTGAAAACTACTTAAGTACACAAAAAAAAAAAAAAAAAAAAAAAAAAAAAATTACTTTGGGATTATGTACAGATATTAACTAAAAAAAACCCTGAATATTGTGGAATTATAAATTCAATTAGTGTAGTGTTAGGAAACCCATGGAAGGCTGGGAAGTAACCGGCTCAGTACCCACAAGGGGGAGCCTGCCCTTGAGAATCAATCTGAACTCCTGCACTTCAATAGACAGTTTAGAGTTACCAGAGAGTTAACCGGTCTACAGTTCAGTACTGAAAATTTTCAACAAGATTTAGTCTTCAGTCAGAGCTGATGTTTGCATAAGAGTAGTCACAGGAGAGGAAGAGCAGGAAGGATATTGAAAGAAATTAAGAAACTAGCATGTGACCTTTAAAGAGGGAATACATATAATCTGCCTAAATTCACTGATTTTTAAAAGGAAGAACCAGCCCAGGAAAACAGTATTGGAACACACATACTCAGGAGATAGATTTCCTATTTATCTTGGTTCCTATAGTATGCCTATTTTCACTTCTAATCTGTTTGGAAATGACTAAATATTTGTTAGTATTTCCACTTTGGAACTATTTATCTTCATAGCCATGGTAATACATTCACATAAAAGCATCAGAGCTGCCAAATTCCTTCATTACAATTTGGATCATGGTGTACAGGATGGGGTGTTGGCACTTGCATCTCACTGGACCCGTAACAGCAGACACTCATCATCATCAAGTCATTATCACATTTTCCCTTCATGGCTGTGTTTATTTTAAGAAATTCCCATGTGTTCAAACACTATCTAGGGCTTATTTCAGAGTACCAATTCTATACAAAACCTCACAAATTGGTATTTTCTTACCCTCCCTTTACAGTTCATGCCTTCTGGAGCAGTTTCTACAGATTCACATCTCCAACCCAACATCCAAGAATAAAACAAAAAGCATAAAACAGACCAAAACCCTATATTTATCATACATGGTTTAAAGCCCCCCCCACCCAAAAGCTTACCACATTCCTTTTCAAAACTACAGTTAATTCACTCCACATTTCCTTTTTTTTTAAAAAAAGCCTTTTATTCGGAAAGTTTTACACAGCATAATCCTCTCTAAACATTACACAATCTCAAAAGCACTGCTGATAAAACTACACCCAGCAGGATATTGTAATTAAGGATAAAGCAAAACAAAGCATCAATTAAAATGTGATTTCTAGTTTTACAATACTTTCCTCTGGTAGGGAATCGAAAACAAATTCAGAACATCCTTTCAGTCTTCTTCTGGACCACCCAGCCTAAACTGAAACATTTTCTGAATTTATTACTTTTTTTATTTTATTTTATTTTTTTAATCACTGGTCACAGTTTTCTGTGTACACTGTTTCTTCTATCTATGTGCACAGAAAACAGACCCAGGGTTTTTCATATCTTAGTTTAGAAGGAAAGCAATTCTTAACAGATCCACGCAAATTTATTAACCATGGCATACCAAAATGAGGATGAGCAAACACTTCAGCATTAAGGATACATTGATTATCTTCTGTCTGTATCTTCCTTGAGGCATACCAAAAAAACTCTTCCTTTTTGTTCAAATTGCCAAATTCACATGGGACCTGCACTATTATTGTTCAGAATGAGAAGTTACACCATTAAAAAGAGCTTTATGCAACATTCACATTTAGCAAATTGGAAAGTCATCCCAAGTTCAGAAGCCAAAACAAAACACAATGGACAAATACAGTCATACAACTATAATTAAAAAATGCAAGTAAAGTGAACAAAAGACAGATTAATAACAGCAGATTTTGTAAGAATAAAACAATCCCACCCACAGCTAGATCATGCAAAAAAAAAAAAAGAGGCACTGAACACTGTTACAGGAATCTAGTCTAAGTTCTATTTTCAACAAAGTACATAGTCAAATAGCTTTACACTTCTAAAGAACCAAATAAACTTGAACCACAGCACCACATTCTTATTCTCTCTTTAAAGATACTAAGTTCCAAATGCATACCTCTAATCCATCAAATAATAATGCAACATTAAATGGACACAAAATATTTTTCTTCACTACTTTCTTTTTTACAAACTCAAAGAAATCTTTTCAAGACAGGCATCTCCAGCTTTATTGCATTTTCATTTTACTGCTTCTCAAAGACAAGGGTTTGGGGAGTTTTTTGTTTGTTTGTGGTTTTGTTGGGGGTTTTTTTGAGTGTTGTTTTTTGGGGTTTTGTTTGGTTTAATATCTTAACATCTTAAACATCAACAATGATGTTTAATAATGGCCCAAAGAATTACCAGTGCTAATGCATCTGCATATTCAGACATCACATTCAAAGGCCTTGCTGTATGGATGAAAGGCAGAGTTATGAACATTTAAGTTCCTCCTCCAGTGAATACATGAAACTGAGTAGTTACACTTCAGGAAACAAACTTTGAAGTCTCTTACAGTAACACAACCATATGATTTCTTTTTCAGGACAAAATGCTTTCTATTTTTGTTTACTAAAATGTGCAGCAACTCTTGTGTATCTTATTGTAAATTTCTTTAGACTAAGCATGAGAAATAATACACTGATAACATTTCAAAACTTTTCTGCCAGCACTGAAAGGCTCTCTAGGCTGAATTCCACGTTACGAACTAAAATAGAGACATGCAGCTCTTGTAAGACAAATAGTCTCCCCTGTACAAAACAATAAATCAGCTATCAACAGGTTCCTAATACTGTGTTGGCCACTTTGAGGTGGATGTTAGCTTCTTCATGTTTCAGAATTTTCTCCCTATTACCAACTCACTGTCTACAGTCAATGTAGGTATGAGAACTACTGCTTGTCAGCAATGCTTGCTCCATCTGACTCCTTATCATCATCCTAGCAAATACATTACATGAAGCACAGTAGTGCAAGCTGTCATACTGCAGAACAGAATTAGGCTATTCTCCCCACTTAACATCTTTGTGTATAAAATCACTATGAAGACACCTCGTAACAGTGATTAGGAGAGCAACAGCGAATAAATGACAGAAAAGCTTTGATTTTCTGCTGGTATGGTGAAAATCCAACATTCATTGTTACTCCTAAATGGTAAATTTTGTGAATTTATAATTCCAGCAGATTGTCAAGTTCCATTTCTTTGAAAAGAACTCCTATATCTGGAAGCATTATTATTATATTAACTAGAGTACTAAAAGTAAGCCAAATGATCTTTCTTAGGTCACCTATCTCAAAGACTTGCAACTTACTGCAGAAATCTTTTCTCAACCAATCAACCTACTAATTCAATTACATTTCTCCCAGTTTTGCTCTTTGTTCCCCCCATATATGCACACACACAATACTGCCATTCTTTCACTACTCCTGTCTTATATAACTAAGCTTACATCGCGTACTTATTTTAAAGCCATCCCTACAACTCCAATTCAGTTTTTTCTTCCAACTGAGGGGAAAAAAAAAAAAAAAATTAAAAAACCACACAATATGTTTTGCAACCTGATTACAAGAACAGGCAAAACCCCAGTTTAGCCAAAATACTAATGAAATGGTTTTAACATTGCAACAAAACGGAACACATGCATCTGAAATTAATAACCCACAACATGAGCTAGAAGAGTAACCCACCTTGCCATTGGTTTTGCAAAACTTCATAGCTTAGTTAAAAATGCTTTCTTTTCCATTTCCTACAGTGATTTTGATACATAAACATGAAATTGCATGATATTATTGCTTCATGCTGCATTGTACATCTACAGCTATTATTACCATTAAGTCTTTCATTAAGTCTTTTACAAGAATTTTCTCCCCAGTGATCACAATCTTGATTTTCTGTATTTTGCGTTTCCCACATTCTCCAGTCCAAATCCATGCAACTCTGCAATAGTTTTGGTTTTTATTTATAACCCTTAAAATTTCCTCTACTTACTCATGTGCTGTTTACACAGTTTAGATCACTAATCAACAGGCTACAGAGCAATAGACACAGCAATAAATACTTCACCCTGGTGCCTTATCTAAAACTTTCTAACAGTATGTGGCACAGCTGGCCATACCCCAGCAGCTTTGAACCCAATTTTGTATGAGATTTCAAAATAAAGGTGACATTATGTGGCAAGTTGTAAACCACTTTCATCTTAATATGGCATGCTAGCTGAACAAGTTTTACTTACAGTAATCTTAATTGTAGACGCTAAAACACTCATACAATTTTCTCATTATTTCTTAGCTCAAAATTTATAATACGGTGAAAGATACTTTTGCACAGATAAAGCCAGTGTCATCAGAAAGAATGGAGAAGTTGACCTGCTTCGGGAGTTATACCCTCAAATATTAGTATGTCTGGCTATCCCCATTGGTGAGCCAAAGAAAAAGCAACACTATGGCTATTATTTTTTTCTACATGAAATTTAAATTTGACATCTGCCAAACCTACATACAGAACTAAAATGTAGCCGTAAGACATCTCTGCACTTGGTGTCAACTTAAAAGTTTTGGCTGCTGCGCTTCTGATGTGAATGCTGTACTGGAGGATCAAGCAGCAAAGCACTCCTTCATAGATTTGGTAGGCTGTCCACTTTGTAAGAGTTCTCTTTTTTTCAGAAAAATCATCTGAACTAAAAAATGAGGGGGTTTTTTGTTTTTTTTTATTTGTTTGGTTGGGTTTTTTTTTAAGTGACACTTTTATTTTGTTCTCATGTTGGAGGGGCATAAATTATGATGACAAGTTATAGCATAGGCTATTTACACACAGCATTTGCTTTAATGATTTTACAGACACATTATTCAAATCAAGAAGGGAAGTCAGTCTCTTGCCGTTTACAAAGAATGCACAAATCACAAAAAAAAAAAACCAAACAAACCACACACAAAAACCAGAACACGACAGAACCGATTAATCACGGACTAGAATTAACACTAATGCAGGAGTCAGGACCAGACAGGAATCTTCTCCAGTCTCAGGAATGATCCCAGCTTTCCTGCAGCGTATGTACGTGTTTGAGTGTATCATTCTTTAGTTCACATAAATAACTCTTTCTCTAGTTCTGCTAAGCTTTTCAAATATGTTTTTCCCTTCCACTTCAAGATGCACATTTACAGTCTTTTCTCTCCATTTAGCCTTCAATATCGTTATCCTGTGAGAAGCAGCTACCACAAACGTCCCTTCATTACATTAGCCGTTATCCTATCTTTGCAACCTTTCCCTGTGGGCCTTATCAAACTTGAGATGCAACCTTTTCAGTGTCGAGGTCAATCAACAATCTAAATCGCTTCTAGCTATCCACCACTGCTACAAAAATCTACAGAACGGGAACAAAGAGTTGATGTTTCTTCTATCTCCCCTGTATTAAAGTACTAAAAGCACTGAACAGCCACCATCAAACATCTCCTCATACATGCTACATGAAGTACAAGCAGCTCTTCTTTAAAACTGTATGCCTTACACATTCACAGCAAAAATAAAAATGTCATTGAACTGTCTGGACAGAAGGGGAAATTAAAAGAAAGAGGCAAGGATTTTGTCTCTTGTACGTATTACCCTGCAAATCCTCAAGGAGTACTTAACCAAAAAGTTTACCCCCCCCCTCCATTTCAGCCCCTTTTTTTTTCTTCTTCCTAAAGATTAAGGGCCATGGAAAGAAGCCCTCAGAGCTCGCTCCTTTAAACACCCTTGAGCCAGGGAGGGCCTGCACCTGGGCTTGGCTGTAAAGATGAAAAGAGTTCAGCAGCTTTATTCCCCATGAGGTAGGTCTGAACAGCCATTAGCAGAGCAGGCCCCTCAAGTGTCTGGGAGAGAATAAATTCCACTCGGTATTCATGAGCAGCCTTTCCCAAATAAAACCACCAGCTCCAGCATCCTTACAACAGCTACAAGGATCAGGACAACAGTCTGGGCTGTTCATCACCGCAACTCTTGCTTCTACTCTTCTCAGCGACCAAATATCATACTTCGTATACTGGCACTTTTCCCTACTTGTAACGAGTCCATTTAATTGGTAGTTAGATTATTGATGTGAAGTGCTCACCAGGACTTTAAGTCCTACACAGTTCAATGTAGTTTCAGCTACGTCTACTGGTCTGCATGTGAGAAGTTTAGCCATGTCTTCCTGCACACACTACTCATCTTACTCACCAATTCAGTAAACCTAAAATCTCTACCAGGATTGTGAAGTGAAGAGAGTAATCTGAGTGTCGTACAGGGTAAGCCTGTTGTATCTACCCTAAGCATATCCTCTGTACTTTGTCATCTGACATAATTCAAGAAATGGGTATTGTATAATTTTTATTAAATTAAAAACAATGAAAAATGTACTGAAATGGTAATACACTGCTTTAACTGTAAGTGGTCAAATTTCAGACCAAAGTAAATGCAAGTCAAGTCTCTATCTGAATATTAAATTTCAACTTAATAAATATATTCAGAGAAGTTTGGAAAACATTGAGATCTCACTGGCAGATAGAACTCTCACTGCAGCTGTAATATTTCATCAAGTGTTGGATGGTTTATGTAATTTGTGTGGAGAAAAGGAACATTTACTGTATCAGCAGATTCCTAAGTTTTTCAGCTCAGTTATTGACATGTGTAAAGGATACAATCATCAGTAAAAACAGTATACCCCAAAAATTTGTGGGTTGTTAATAATTTATTATTAATCTATTAACAGGCTTTAAAGTTGTGGGTTTTACCCCCAAAACAGAGACTGATTAAATACAGAACCCTAAAAAAAAATGCAAAACCCCAATCTCTAAACCTAGCTGTAGTTTCAGTTTTTACTACAACATGTTTATAAAAATGCATCAGTTGAAGAGCAGCTTCTCTTTAACAAAATAGATTTCATCTAGCTTTAGCTCTAGGATCCAAGAAACTACTCAAACATGCTTTGTAGGGCATCATTATTGTAAAAAGCATTTGTAGATCAACATTACAACAAAAAGCATTATGAAGGACCAAAAGCAAATTAAAGCTTTTAGATGGCCTTGACTTGCTTTGATACAACAGAACATATGAAAGTAGATCTGTGCTGGCTAAAGTGCATATGCATTTTTGTAGTAATGTTATTTCCCTTGCCAATTTCCTATTCCTTTTGAAGAATTCAGACAGTAGCTAGTACAACCAGTTGGTGAAATGTTGTCTGTTTCAAGCCTTTTTTTTTTTTTTCCATTACAAACGTGAATCTAGCAAAACAACTGCCCTTAATTTCTTTTTTACTATAGTAATTTTTTTTTGTTGTTGATACATTACATATATATAAGTAATTTGCTAGGACAAAATTATGCTTTCTATAAGAAAGTACAATTTAGGAAATATTTTTAGAAGGAAATATACACAGCATTCAATCAACACGTGAATAACTTTAGAGAGGCTTTAAAACAAATTCAATGCATTTAAAATGCTATATAAATCAACATTCAGGATGAAGGGTCAACAGGGGTTAAACTGTCTGTCCTTCTTGACTACATTCATAAATGTCTTTTCTAGCTGTACTTATAGAAACAACTGCAGCGTAACTTGGATATTAAAACCTCCAAGGAAACCAACAATAAAAGCTGCTAAGAATTTCACAAGGTTTTTTTTTTTCCTTAGGTGTTAATTAAATGATCATTTAACACTGAAATGTAAACACAACATTTTCATCTACTGACAGCATAGCCTATTATAAATCCAGGGTAATAAACGGCCTGGTGTTAATACTCTGAACCGAGTTCCCACAACACACCAAGATGCCTTGTCGTGTCTAAGGTTAAGCATCTAGACACAAAACAAAGATTGCGCCTACTCGACTTCCAGTTCAATTTTCCCATCGCCCAGTGACCTAGGTAACACTTTGAGCAATAAAGAATAAATTTAATTTCTCCAGCATTTTGTGAGGATTAGGAACAATTGTTGCCTGCAATGACTTTTTATCCTTGGATTCTTTTTCTTCCAGAGCATTCCCCCAGTTCTAAAAGAAAATTCTGATGGTTTAAGACACAGAACAAACAGAACTTTAAATTAGGCTTTTTTCAATCAATTGGAACTGTTGGAGGGGAAGCAATCAACCTTTCTTTGGACTTTCCTCAGCTATTCAGTTCCTTCAGGCTTTAATCTTCCACTTGCAGAAGAAACCAACTATCATAGGGGCAAGCCTCTATACTTTCACATTTTCCCTTGGCCTGATTTATTCCTCTTTTCTGTTCTTTTTTTAATCAAGATGATACGACTGCACTTAAATGTCCACTCTGTGCAAGCCGAGACTTACAGATGTCCTCTTTATAACATTTCACACCATGTTTCTGCACCACATAATAATGCCATTTCCTTCGACACGCCTTTTTAGTTTTCATTACTTCCTTCACTGAGATTCAGTTTCCTATTTAACTCCTGCTTAAAAGGTTTCCTATATCACAGTTTATCAAAGCTTTCAAGGTTAACCCTCCATGAACAACCGAGGGACTGATTCAGAACGGACATGAATATGGTACAGGTGACACAAACCCAGATACTTCAGTTTTCATATTAGAAGGTATCTTAGTTCTCTGCTTTGACCGCTACCATGTCAACAAAAATAAAGAACATAATTATTTACACTTGAGGCCAAACAGGTCAAGGTAACAAAGCTATAATAGCTAAAATAGATATCTCAATTACTCAGAATACCACCACATTATTTTAAGAGCTATGGCTTGAGTAATTACTAATGCGATTCATGTTTTCACATTAGACATATTACCAACAGCTAACAGCATAAAAAATTTTGAATATCACAGGTTTTTATGTTGCTCCAGAAGAATCGCCTTAAGCCATATTTTTGTTTGGTTGGTGTATAACATGATTTTCTAATTAAGGTTAAAAGTGACTATAAACAGTTCTAGAGTGTTTGTTCTAATGAAAAATCAATAGTTATAAGTATCCCTACGGATGCCTTTCACTGAAATTAGTCAACTATATAACTTGGTAATGCAGATTACATAAAGATTTAGTGATCTGCCCAACAGCAGAATTAGCTTACAGCCCCAGAAGTCCATCCCATTTGCCCATTTTATCCCACAGCAAATTAAATACTACTTGTAGAAAAAAAAACAAAACAACAACATGAAATTATGGTTTTAGAATTAAATGCAAATTTAACTGCAATTAAAAGATGCCTCCCAATTATCTCAATATTAAAAATACAAGCATCTATCTTCAGATGCATTTCACAAGAAAAAAAAGTTTGTTTCCAATTTTAAAAATCCCGTTCTATTACTTCAAGTAACATTTACCCTCATTTTCATATATTGGGTACACCACCTTTTTCCTGCACACCATCATGGCAGCTGCTGTCAAAATACCAAAAAAAAAGCATAGCTCAGGAAAGGCCTGCAGATTAAGCGGTCTTAAAACAAATGGTGGGCAGACAAATATAGTTAAGTTTGAAGTCAAATAATTGCACAGTGATAATATATTTTACTTTTTTTTTCCTAACTACATTTCAGAAGTTCTGTCTGGTCCCACCAACACTTCCACTCAGCTAAATCTAAGGCTGTTTGCTGTTGCTAGGATATAAGTACTGCAAGTTGTACAGCAAATGCATATACATAATTCTAGTTTCTCTGCTCAAAAAATAAATCACCTAATGAATTGTACAAGTTTTTACAGGACTTCCAAAACAAATTAAAATTCATCTTGCTATCTCTAACCCTACATAAGTAAGGATTATGTTTGAAGCAAAGCTACAGTGATATTTCTGTTTTGCTTACTACCTTGTAAAGATTAATAGTTTTCAATTTTGAAACAACATAGCAGAGAATGAGAAATGAAGGTTGAAGCAAACGATGGTAGGACAAGAGAAAAAATACACATCCAAGCCAAGCTTCATGAAGTATTCAAGCTCGTAATTCATTTTTCTCTCTAGATTAAAAATAAGCAGGTGACAGAAGCAACAATAAGTCTTTACAATGTCTTTAAAAAGTTTATCTCCTAGATCTTCAATATCAGAAATGAGTGCCAGAGAAGAAATTCCATAAACTGAGCACAGATGCAACATGGTTTTACTAACTTTAGTTTCTTCTAACAAGCAATGAACATTGACAGGCATATTTTTAATACCTACTACTATCTAAAAATACAAAAATTAATATCTATGGATTGCAATTATAGAAAAAAAAAAAAAAAAAAGAAACACAAAACCGAAATCAAACAACCTCACAGAATCATAACTGGCAATGGACTTGCAGCATACAGGACCAAATTCATCCTGAAAACATTCTAGACTGGGGCAATATGACCTTGTATTAGTAACAACACACCAACGTAGCAAAATTGTGATAGTGGTGCTGCCACACAGCAAGAAAGAGGAGTAATTACTCATACATTAGTTTAGAGGTTTCCTTTTAATTATTAGTTTACAATACCATGAAGTCGAAACTGTACATTCATTTTGTACATATATTATATGCAGTATCTCATAATTTAATACTAATTTTGAAAGATAGTTATTTTCTAAGAACTGTAGTCATTGTTCAAAAGTGCTGCTAATAAAATGATGCCCGTAATTAAAAAACAAATGGTTTTAGAACTAGTATGTTCTTACCAACTTTACTGTTCATGAAACTCTTAGATGTTTACCTAGAACAATTTAAACATTCTTGTACTTGAACTAAACCATTGTGGCAGAAAAAAACAAACCAAAAAATCCACGAGTCAAAACCAGTAGCAGGGTGGACACAATGTATGGAAGCCTTATTTGTTTCTATTTAGCTCTAAAAGGATAAGATTCAAATTTATCATACAGAAAAAAAAAAAAATTTGTCTTACATGAAAGCTGCTAGAATCCCCCATAACAAATCCCCAAAACTGAAACAAATTACTAAAACTCAACACACTGTCCTGGGAAGAATACAGCAACAAGATGGCTTCATAATTCATGTTATAATTAATCTTTGTTTAACTGCTGCACATCCAGAACACTTCTGTAGTAAGGTGGAAGACACTCATCATTATTGTAGCACAGACATACAACAAGTGGAAACCTACCCATTACGCTAATCCAACAGTAGTTCCTTTCAACAACCTACTTGTACAAGGAGGTTTGTCGATACTGCCTTTTGAAAAGGGGAAATCCATTCTTATTCCTCATTGGATTTATCATCTAGAGCCACCTACTTGCAGCTGGAATAAGATTTTGGAGGCTCTGGGATAATTAACATTTTTATCTAATTAGTGATTTCTCTATGGAGTTGTTAAAAATGATTCAGACTGACGATAAATATCTTCTCTACAAAATTACAACTATAGTCTTACTTGCCATGATTGCTGTAAAAGGGATGTGAGAAAACCATAAATTAAGCCTCATAAGCAGCTACCTTAATTAGGAGACCGGGACTTTAAAAAAAATTAAAAATCACTGATTTAGCATATTGTATACACCACCTTTTTATCTCTCCTTCATTCCTATCTGATGCCTTTTTTTAAAAAAAAATTTTTATTTATTTTTTTCCTCTCTTGGCAAAGGTAAGAGCAAAACAAGACTCAGGAAGTGATGCGAATCACAGGTTCCCCTGCAGCAGCTCGAAAC
>NW_008623763.1:0-507 GCF_000691845.1 Merops nubicus
AGACTTACTGTGTGTGTGTGTGTGTGTCATTGAGGGACACCCTATGTCCCTCTACATCTATGTAGTCTTTTGCTGTAATCTATGAATAATATAAGTTAAAGCTAAATTTTCAAAGGAAACCTTGTGTAAATTCTCTTTGGCAGCTCAGAATTTTAGTTGTTGCTTGAACCCCAAGTGAAATACCCTGTCTCAGCTGGCATCTTTTTGGTTTGGCATTCACAGGGAATTTGTTCACTTTGTTTTGACTGTTATTCTGACTTGAATGACCAACTCTGATAACCTTGAACAAAAGAATAAGCACGTTAAACACGAGTTTATTTAAAAAACCAAGTTGTGGATGTCCCTATTAATGTGATCAGGAGTTGCCCTACCACTTGCAGCTGAAGGCTGATCTGAAGATGGGTGAACCTGACCGAGCCTATCCATGACAAAACATGCTGTGAGAAGTCACCCACTGACTCACAGGGTGAAAGAGTAGTAACACTGAAGCCAGATTAAATGCAGTTT
>NW_008623764.1:0-2397 GCF_000691845.1 Merops nubicus
CGGGCTGGAGAAGCGGGCACGAGAAAGTCCCCACACCTTCAGAAATCTCCAACATCCTGGTGATTTAGGACTTCCCAGGAGAAACTGCTGCTTACACTCCTCCAATACGTCATGTTTACACGTATGCACAATAAACCTATTCTATTCATTCGCCCTGTGCAGACTCAGCAGTTTTTTATTACCTTTATCTTCGAAAATATTTCTCAAAACTGATGTAGTATTAACAGTCTTCTAAGTTTTTGGAAGGCAGTTTTAAATGAGAATCCTGTTCCTTGGTCTTGGACTATGCTTTGATCTCCTAAGTCATCAGTAATTTGTCCTCCCAAATGCTTATGGTACATGTTCTACACAATCTCATGTACCTCTGCTTTACAAGGAACATACTAGAGAATTTCCTGCTGCGAATCTCCACGAGCTGCTTCACAGCAGACACCAACACAAATGTTAATTCTCCTTTTCTGCCATGACCTCATTCGACCTGAGCACTCCCTTTACACCTGATCTTTTTATTGCCCTCTTAAACTCTTGGCAGGTTCCTCATCTCTGAAGCAAATAAAAGCCCTCTATCATATTGATAGGCTAAAAGATAGGCATGTCTTTACAAATTACATTTTAGAAGATGGAGAGGGCTTTTCTCATTATGTTTTAACTGCAATATCTATATCTTAATGCAATATGTAGGCATAGTATAGCAGCTTTGCAAGTGGCTTTATCTAAGACAGAGCTTGCAGGTACAGCACAGCAGCTTCACAGAAGGATGTGAGAGGCTCTATCTGTAAAAAACAAGGACAAAAACCTATTGTCACCATGAATTGACAGTTTTGCTAACGTTGGGGAACTAGTACGCACGCTTAATAAACTCATACATTGTAACTTCTCCTCCCGGGGAGGCTTAAAGCGCAGTTACCGATACCTGCGAGGCCTGATGCCAAGGGGGGTACGTGTTCAGGGGGACCTGTCGTAGGCGGGCCGGGCTGTCTGTATGCTCAGAGTACCTCAGCCAGTGGGGAAAGGAGGAGGGATATTTGCGGCCAGGAAAATTAGGATAAAAAGGGGGCTCTGTCCCCCAGCAATACTGAGAGACCCCACCAGGATCTGCTCATGGGCTCTGCCTTTATTTGAATAAAGTTTTTTTTACAGGAAACCTCTGTCTCCTATTGGAACATTGACCTCTGGCAACGGCATTTTCTGCACAATCTCCATAGAGGAGACTATTCCTCCCTCTGTACCCAACTCTGCATCATCCCAGGGACTGAGGTACAGCTCCTCCTGCCCTGAGGGGACAGCCGCGGTGAAGCAGGGGGGTTAGAAGTTAGAAATGATTGCTTGAGGATAGCTGTTTAGACAATGTATATATATTGTTTAACTTTTACTGTGCTTGTGAAGGCAGGATGAGAGGATGCAAGGCCATTATGATAACAAAGAAACTGTTTGTCAAAATAGGATGAGAGAATACAAAGCTTACAAGGCCAATGAGATAAGAAAGGCTGCTCAGACCCCTAAACCAACCGAAACCAGCCTTCTGGTTTGGGCTGCGATCACAGACCAGGGAATATGCGCAAGGAGAAGAGGTGAAAGGTTCAACTCCAAAAAGGACTCGTTTTACTTCATCCTGATGACCACCATACGACCACCAGAGAGCACTGGTGCAGAAGTGCAGGACTGATAAACGAATTCTAATACAAAGCGTGGCTAGTTAAAACAGGAAGCGAGGCTAGGCGGGGCTAGGTAATGAATACGTATAGGCGTATTGTAAAATTAAATGCATATGTAAGACTTCAGAGGATAAATAGAAGGATAAGTGCTGCTGGTAGCACCCAGGTCTTTGTGGCGAGATCCCGCACACGCCCAGCGCTGATTTAATACATACCTACTTTACAACTTCAGCAAGTGGTGGAGTTCTTCCTGCATCAATGACAGCACCAAGGGGAGCACACCGTGCCCTGCATCCACAGAGCAATCCTGGCTGTCACACAGAGCACACCATCAAGAGCAGCTCTGTCCCAACCACTGGTAGCTATGGCACAGCCCTGCTGCTCACCCTCATGACTAGAGCCCCCAGGGCAGACAGATGAGGTCCTAGCCCTTACTCCAGGCCTCTGGCATCTAGGCCCAGCTCTGGGCTACCCCCTGCTGAGGTCCTGAGAGCAGACCCACCCCACCCGAGGTCTGGGGCCTTCCCCTCACCTTCCTCCCACATCCCAGCTTGAAGTCTTCATCAGCTCCCAGTTTAACCTCAAATTTCTTTCTCATGTCACTCCACGGATTAACTTAAAAAGAAAAATCAAATTAAAATTATACCTCGATAAGGTCTGTCTGTCTTACTCAGACCCTCAGGTATGCGAGGAGGGGTTGAAGCCATGCGGTATCCGGCTACAAAACAGCTCACTTTGCTCA
>NW_008623765.1:0-12306 GCF_000691845.1 Merops nubicus
ATTATTTTATATCCATTATTTTTCAATAATAAGATCTAGAGAAGGCAGACTTAAGTGATTAGAATCTTTCTTTCTAGGGAACATTTTATATTTATAAAGTATAAATATTCTGTGAGCATGATGCTGTACCACAGCCATCACACCATTAGGCAAGAAACATAAACTACCTGCAGTATATCCCTGGAGCTGAATGGATTTGAATGCAAATTTTCTAGATTTTGTGGTGGAATTTGGGAAAGTGTAGGTGATTCTCCACCCAGCTCTGGATGTCAAATGACTGCGGATGGGATACAGGTGATTCTCAACTTACATTGACTACTACATTTCCTCAGAAAAGGACATAAGAGCTATGAAGAGTGTTGTATCAATACAGAAACCTACAGAGATGTGCAGGGCTGCAAGGAAACAGATGTGATCATTCTCTGCATTATCTATAAGGTTTTGTAAAGTAAATACTTTTGTATATTCCCTCCCCTGCCAGCCATGTGCATATGTATCAAATAAACTGATTCCCACTCTACATTCTTGCATTTCTAAGTTCTTTTCAGTTGCATTTGAAAATATCGTCAATCACATTTACTGCGACAAAAACCTAAGGAAGTAGCAGAGATGTGAAAATAGATCTGAAGCAAAGTCTCAGTGAGGGTAAACATCAAAGCTAAAGTAAAGTACTTTCCAGCAACTGAGCTATTAAAACTCCAAAGCAAAATACATGTAGGATTAACAAAAGTTTCCATACACTGTGATTTACACCCAGCTTGTACTTTATTTTGACAAATACCAAAGTTTAAATTTTCAGGCTATTAATCTGAAATGAAAAAAAAAAAAAAGCAAACCTTGATCACGCCATCATGCCATTGACTTTTTGTTCTATACCCCCTGTACGTTGTTGCAAACTTATAATGTTATTTGAAACAGAATTTAATTTAAACTCAGATGTGTCAAATCTGCCTTGAGTAGTTTAATTTAGGCTGGAATGTGTCAAATCTGCCTTGCAGAGTTTTTCTGTGGAGAAAATCATTTCCCCTGAGACACTGGAAAGAGATGTTAAAAGTTGGAGTTCACTACTGGTTCAGAGGCAGATTTGTGGGGTTGTCATTAATCCATATGATCATTTCCTTTCATGAACGTTTGTACTGAAAATTCCTAGAAGTATGTCCTGCCTGTCAGAAGTACTGCACAGTCCAGCTATTCAGCAAAAAAAAGAGGGCAAATTTAGCATCCCTGTCATCACAGAATGTTAGGGGTTGGATGTGACCTCTGGAATTTGTCTAATCTAACCCTTTTGCCAAGGCAGGTTCACACAGGTTGCACAGGAACATGTCAAGGTGGGTTTTGAAAGCCTGCAGAGAAGGAAAGTCCACAATCTCTCTGGGCAGCCTGTTCCAGTGCTCCATCACCCTCAAAGTAAAGAAATTTTTCCTTATGTTTAGAGGGAAATTCCTGTGTTCCTGCTTGTGCCTGTTACCCCTTGTCCTATCACTGGGCACCACTGAAAAGAGACTGTCATCATCCTCTTGGCAACCATCCTTTAGATATTTATGAACATTGGTAAGATCCCCTCCCAGTTTTCTCCAGGTTAAACAGATACATGTGTTCTAGTCCCCTAATCATCTTTGTAGCCCTCCGCTGGACTCTCTCCACCAGTTCCCTGTCTCTTTTGAACTGGGGACCCCAGAACTGGACACAGTACCCCAGATGTAGCCTCACAAGGGCAGAGTACAAGGGAAGGAGGGCTTCCCTCCACCTGCTGGTCACACCTTTCTTAGGGGACACCAAGATACCACTGGCCTTCTTTGCTAGAAAAGCACACTGCTGGCTCATGGTTAACTTGTCCACTAGGACTCCCAGGTTCTCCTCCATTGAGCTGCTTTCCAGTAGGTCAGCTTCTAACCTGTAATGGTGCAATGAGTGCCATAACTTGCCCCATTAAGTCTAAGATTTCTTGCTGAATAAACTGTAACCCAATGCAAAAAGGGGAATTCTGGTCCTGTAAGGGTGCATTTACCCTATTTATCAAATGTAAATTCAGGTCAATTAGATCAGATCATGTCTGGATGATATGCAAACTTAATGCCTGTCTGCTCTAAGTACAGGCCAACTCATGGTGAAGTTCAAATTTAAGGAAAGTTTTGGGACATTTACATATGGATGGAGGATACCTGTAGTAACAGTCATAGTCTGTACTCCAGCAGACACCTAGCTACACTACACGGTCAGCTGTTTGGATTGTTAGTAGCCCCACTGCCACAGTCTGTCCCATCTACCCTCGATATTTTGTTGCATGTCCATGGTGGAAAGTGGCAGAGGAAGACATAATGGTCTACAGTTGACAGAATAGATGACAAAGTAGCTGCAGTGAAATCATACAAACCTGAAGATGCAGATAGCTTGTGATAACACCACAGTAAGCATAGGTTTACTTACGGGAAAGATTTTAAGATTAACACAAAATGTTTATGTATTTATTGCAATTTTCTTTGATTTTGTGGGGGATGGATTGATTCTGAGAGATAAATAAAACTAGTAACCATATATTTACAACTACAGTTTTCAATTGCCAAAATATATTTTGGGAGTTTAGATATGATTTTTAATAAGTATAATGTTCTTTTGCAGAAATTTTTATTTGAACATGAAAGTTATTCTCAACAAAAAGAAAATGTTCTTCGCAATCTGAGTAAAACTAACAGTAACAGGTTTATACATGCCATCTCCCTTTCAATCTTATGTTGGCGAAAAAATTAATTTGCCTTTCAACTGGCAAAACAGTAAAAAATGGCTATGAGAAGGCAGTCTCCGTAAGAGACTCTGAAACAACAATAATATTTTCTGTATAAGACAGATGTTTCTTTGCATTGGATTTCATGGCAGAAAATTTGCAATCTGTATAGTCATGATTCAGAACTAGTCAGGAGAAGAAAAAAAAATATTGTATCTACTCCATGGAAACTATAAAAATAAGCTCATACATACACAGATGACTGACAGTGGAGTCTTTGGGGTTTTTTGACCCTTGTGGACCTTGAAGACTGTGATCCCTTGTTGCTTGATTGAGATGGTATTGAGTCAGTGGAGTTCCTGTTCCTTCCAACAGCCTTCTGTGTATTAGATTTAAGAATCATGAAATTAATCCTTAGTTGTTTCAACGTATTGCAGCAGTTGGAAAAGCACTTTCCCCCCTTCCGTCCCCACCCTTCTACCTTTTTCTTTTAAAAATCTCATGGTGTTAGTTCCTTAGTATCAACAAGAATAAGAGCCAGCCATTTCTCAACACTACTGAAGTTTTCATATTATATAAGACTCCCAGTAAAAAAATGCATTCAGTTAGAAAAAAAATTAGTCTTTATTGCTATTTCAATTTTTATATCCCTTCTCAAAGAATATTCACCTCTGTTCTCCTGTTCCCTATTCAGATATAGCCGCTATGAATATCAATCACAACCTTCATTTGTTTCTTATTATTTTACTGCAGTGTGCATGTCCTACTCCAGTGCTATCCTATAGTAAACCACATGCCTGCATATTTTATTTGCTCATGTCAATGGACTGAAAAAAGAAAATATCACAGGAGAGTATAAAGTAACAAATTCATTTCCATGTTTGAAGATTTCCAGAAGCACCTACTTCTCTAACTCACAGGTAATTCAGAGTCCAAATCCCACTGTCCTTCACTGTGATTCTAAGTACAAAAGGGTTAGGTTTACAAAGGATTTTAGGGGCTTTAAATTTCATGTAGATGTTTGGTAGGATTTTCTGAAAGTGTCTTAGCAGTCCACTCTCATTGAAATTAATGTCATTGAAATCAATAAATGTTAAGTTCACTGACATTCCTGAGGGGGAAAATATAGCCAGGTATCTGCATATCTAAGCACCTCACCTGTCAGACACATCTAAAAACCTTGCTAAGAAGCCAGGTCATTGATGTGTATATTAGCAATTCATAGTGTTTGGTTTGTTTGTTTGTTTTTAAATCTAAAAATTCATGAGAAGAAATTCCAGAACACTGTGTGAATTGGGGGACTTCCATGGCAGTTGTTGATATTACTTATTCCTCAGTTTTGAAAACTGCTGAGGTTTGAATTTAGATCACCATACCATCTCTACCTTTCCTGTCTTCTCATTGTCCAGTATGATCTCCTTTCTATCCATTGCTATTTCCTCAAGGCTGGTTTGGTTTTGTTTGGTTTTGGAGTAGCAATAATATTCTGTCATTATCTTTCAGTTCAGATGCTGTGATGGTTTGAATGTGCTGCTCCGGGGGGTGGAGATTTGAAATCTAAAACCAGGAGCAAGCCTGAATGAAAGGGGCAGAGACCTCTTCTATTCCCACTCCCCTCTTCCTGTCTTCGGGACTTCCTGCTGGGGTCTATAAAAGGAGACACGCCTCTTTCTCTCTCTTCCTCTTCCCCCCTCTGCCGAGGTCCTGGCCGGAGACACGCTGCTGCTGCTTTTTCTTCTTCTTCTTCTTCTTCTTCTTCTTCTTCTTCTTCTTCTTCTTCTTCTTCTTCTTGGTTCCCTGTGCTACACGTTTCTTCTTCTTCTTCTTCTTCTTCTTCTTCTTCTTCTTCTTCTTCTTCTTCTTCTTCTTCTTCTTCTTCTTCTTCTTCTTCTTCTTCTTCTTCTTCTTCTTCTTCTTCTTCTTCTTCTTCTTCTTCTTCTTCTTCTTAATAAATTTAATTTTGTTAACTTTCCAATCCGTGCAAGATCTTTATTACCCCTGCCTTCCTTTGTTTATCTCCATCTGGGAAAACTAAGGGATAAGGGAGGGGGAGCACAATTCTGCCTTCTAACTGGGACAGGTGCTTTATGTAAACATTAAGCTAAGGAAATGGAGCTACACCATACAACATACAGATTCACAACAATATGAGGTCTAATTTCTTTATGATACTGAAATAGAATAGCACTATTATAGAATATATATAAAATAGAATATTACAGAATATAAACAGACTCTAGAATACTACAGGATATGCACTATAAAAGCATAGCAAAAAGTATGTGGGGAAAAAAAAAAATAGTTGCAAAAGAAACTATAAAGGCTTTTATTACCCTAACTTTCCCTCTAAACTACCTATCCATACATTAGACCTTGTCTGGTTATTCACCCACTGGTATACAGATAAGCAGAAGAAACTGGAATTGCTGGCCACTTCTCAGCACTGAACTTTTTAATCACCAACAGAGCTTTTCAATCACTGATTTCTGTTGGTCAGCAGTCTTGTTTTTGTTCCCAAGAATACAGTGTGCACTTAGAAAATCAGATGATAGAATCATAAACCTCCAGGATGAAAAGGCAGTTCATCTCATGCTATGAAGGATTGTTCTCTCTCCACACAAGGGACCAATCCCTCATTTTACAAGTATAGAGGAGACTTCTATGATTCAAGCATACTTTTGTTTAGGGCTTGAACTGAAAGAAGTTGAGGAGAGGAACTTAATATATTTCTTTTATTCTTCATGTTTAATGGGAGACGCTGTCATTCAAAAAGAGATACTTCTGGGCCGTGATGGTCCTATTTTTACTGAGGTGACAGACACAAGAAGTTAATAAATGTTTTTTCCTTACTGCTTTCATTTCTGATTAGTGGCATATACATAATACACTGCATTATGTTTATGCTCCCTGGGTAGCTGTGTCAACAGTGGACATGAGCAATCCCTGCAATCCTAGAGGGACGAGGTGATAAAGCCAGCAAAATTTGCAGTCTGGTAACAGCAACAGTATAGGAGCTGGTGATGTGACCCATCTGTCTGGAGCAGCAAATAATTTCTAAAATGTACATGTAGAGTATAATTAACTCTTAGCATAAAAATTAGGAAGTTCTTAAAAAGAAACATTCTGCAAGACAAAAGATTTTGGAGTCAATGAAGTGTGGAAAATAACACAGCATCTTTACCAAAGATCAGAATTACAAAATTATGGGCAGGAAAATATCCTTTTTTTATCATTGTGTACTGAGATATAATCTCAAAATCATCTTTATGCCTTTGATCACTGTAATTAAAACTTTGACCCCAAATTCTCACCTCAGTCATCAAAGTACGTGTATTTTTTTTTACTTATTTCAGCTGACTTGCTGATACACAAGAGTAAACGAAGTAAAAATCTCCACACCTTGTTCCAATGTTCTTTCCCCATTATGTCAATCTAGTTTTATGGCAGAATCTGCTAGTTTGTTATTGTTGTATCACTGAGGTCGTATGTCCTGTTTACCACTCCTGAAATCAAATGTCTCTGTGACTTTTGACCAAATAAGGATATCACTTACTATCATTTCTTCATGCTGAAATGCTTAGGAAAACATAATTTTAAGACGTCAGAGTCATGCAGTTAATTTACTTTTTCTGGCATATTCTGTTTGGATTTTTCTATATGTGTTTTTCTAAGCAACAATAGATGACTTTGAATAAAGGAAACATTGTCCCTTCCACAAGGCTTTTTCTATTAATCGCTATTCTTTCTTGACCCGTTGGTGAAATGTTCACTAATCAGAATTTGAGATCCTTTGTATATCATTACTATTAGTTTGTGGGAATATATAGTCATGCCTGAAGTGTACACTGTGTGGGGCTTAATTTTCTGAGAATGATAGGATAGAGCAGAACCAAGAATTTCATGATTAACATTCATCACCAGAGCTCTGGGAAGATACGCAGCAAAGAAAACAAACGTGAAGACAGGAGGCAAAGAAAGAGTTGTGAAATGGAGGAAAGATTCTTTAATTTCTTTAGTTATCATATATCCTTTATCAGTGCATCCTAATTCAAGCATGCTGGAAAAGGCTATGTCAGTTACCAAGCTATAATTATGTCTGAAAAGGTTTGATCATTTTTTAGCAAAATACAGTAATGATCTTTCACATATGTGTACACATGTTGCAAGGACTTGGATGAGAAAAGAAGAAATTCTAAAGACAAACCACAGTACCAGCAACTGAGACCAGCTCCTCAGCTCATTTAAGATAGCAAAACTCCATTGGCTGCTGCCCCATACCCATTGAGAGGAGGAATTGTAAATAAGAATGAGGGATTAGCTGTAGTACCAAGATAGCTTGTAAGACAGCATAAAAAGAAAAACAAAATCAGAAAAGGAAGACTCTTTTGGGGAAAAGGCCAGAAATATAGGGTAAGACGGACATATCTTGTTTCTTGATTTTTAATAGCTTTTTCTGCAGCAGGGAATAATGCAGCCCCACACTGTTAGAAAACAATAGAGGAATATAACATTAAAATAGCTGGCATTTCATGTGTATAAAAGGAAAACACACCCTACAGTGAAGTATTCAACTTGATTAACCTGGTAAAAGTTGTCCATTAATTAATTAAACCATAGTAATGCATCCTGTTCAGAGGGGTCACATTTGCTGTTGAGAATTAAACAGCCAGTTTGGGGATAAGCAGGGTCTAATGGTGCTGGAGGCTTCCGTGCACATTTGCAGCCAGGCTGAATGCAAAGTTCTAGTACAGTTAATCAGAATGCTTGACCTTTTTTCTCCAATCAGCTTCAAAGTTTGGCTTTCAGGGAGAAGCAAGGGCCAGTTGATCCTTCAAGAAAAGGAGGTGGTGTCAGAGGCGATAACAGGACAGGCAGAAACAGTGACCTGACCATAAGAAGTGGCAAGTCAAGGTCAGGATGAGAGCCAGGGACAGTAGAAACAAAGCTGATGTACAATGGAGGGAGTAGACCTGCTGCACGGCCACCAAATTGAGCTGCACTAGGTAGAAGTTTATTTGCAAGGGGAATTCAGCAGTTATGATGTTAAATTTTACAACTGTATAGGTCCGTTGCACATGGTCATGTAGTCTGGATGCACAATTCAGCAAAATTTCAAAGGCGTATCATTAAGACCAAGGCACACACCAGCCCAACACAATGCTGTGTTTTGCACTAAACATGAACACTCCTACGTAGGTATGTTACAATGTACCCTAATATGTACGCCCTAGGAATCCAGCTTTCAGCTTGATCTGGGACATGCACAAATCACTAAAGAGTTGTATCCTGACTCTAGAGGAAATAGTTCCTATCCTGAGCTTCAGTCATTGTTTGCCCCACAGAGCCTAGCTCTGCCACATTTCACATATAATATTCATATGATAATTACTAATAAAAAAAAAATCTTTTTATAAACTTAACACAGCTTGTGTTGAATTACAAACTGGAGACTTTCTTTGAAATCACAAGAGTTACTCTGGTCATGACCACTGCCCCCATGAGATTCTGTGGTTCCTTCAGCTTGAATCTTCAACTTTTGCCTGCTGCAAATGTATCTTTGGAGAATTTATCAACGTATTTGGCCCATGCTATTCTAATATATGAAGAATAAAATTCTATTCCAAGTACACAGAAATAACCTTACGAGCTGGCATCACCAGAGTTTTTCACAGTGGCTCATAGATGGTAAATGCTCATATGCTTTCAAGTCTTTCCAAACTAGTAAAATCTATGCCTTTATCAAATACTCACTGGTGGAAAAACAAAACAAAACAAAACAAAACAAAACAAAACAAAACAAAACAAAACAAAACAAAACAAACAAACCCAGACCAAAAAAAACCAAATCATAACCACAAAAAAAATACACCAAAAATAAAAACCAACAAACCTCAACAAAAAACAAAAGCCAAAACAAAACAAAACAAAACAAAACAAAACAAAAAACCAAAACAAAACAAAAACAAACAAACAAACAAACAAACAAAAAACCACAACTTTGGTAAAGTAAGTTATTACTTTTATTTTTATAGATGTTTTATAGACTTTTATAAAGGTTGGAATGACTCTAAAAAAAAGACATGAAAGATCAGCTAAAAACATTTCTTCTGCCCATGAGACAAGAATGGGTCTTAATAATGAGATTCATAGACCTGGTCATTTGGTCAAAAGTCCAGGAGAAAAGTGAAAGGGCAGAACACTGCCAAGATAAAAGACTATACCTGAGGTCAGAAAATATTGTGGGTTGGAGCTGGGCTGTTTTTTTTTTTTTTTTTTTCTTCTCTCTTTCTCTATTTGAGCTACATTACAAAAACATGCAATGCTCCAGAGACAGATCTGTGTGAGTGGGTTGAAGTATCTATTCTTTTTGTTTCTTTGGTTGTTTCTTGCCTCTGAGCAGGGACTTGCCGTGGCTCCTAGAATGTGTGTGTACATTTTGAACCAGTACTTGCATGTAAAAAACACATTCAACAAGATGAAACCTGTTGAGTAAGACCAGCCTACTGAGAGACAGTCATGATATCCAAGGTGACTCACTCATTATGGCTCATCTCAAGTTCATTTCAGAATTTTTTTGTTGTTGCTCACATCAAAATTCTGTATTCAGACACTTCCAACCTCTTATTCATACTGATGATCAGAAACTTTTGCATGTAGTCCTTAGTGACATTAGGGTCAAGGCAAGGGCAAAAGTTACTCTAATTCAAAACAGACTGAGAAAATAAAACAACTATTTTTCAGAGTTTTTTTATATATTTCATAACAGCACACAATAATAAAAAATGAAAGAGAGAGAGAAAGGATTAGCTGACTAAACTTCCTTTTGCATATTATTCACTTATGGTTTTTTTTTTTTCCTCACTTAATAAAGAAACAAGACTTAGTTTCTCTTATTTGTGTGTGGGATTGTGTCTGTCTCTCCACCTTTTAACTTACCAGCTAACAACCAGCTAAATTCAACAAAGGGATTTAACTCTCAGGGGTGGTTGTTAATTATCTGCAGTTTATATGAAAATAGGCAGCTGGAAAGAGGAGTCTAAGGCAAAGGTTCTGAGCACTACTTAAAAGATGTGAAAGACTTCAGACAGGGGAAAGTCAGCAACAAAGCCCCAGTTGCTGGTAAAACTTAGGTGAAGGACAGCATGTTATAAGGTGCCTGCAAACCCAAGAGAAACAGAGAAACTTGTCCTTTACTTATACATCTCACTGCCTCATTTACTAGGATCTGGTCATCGTGTCAGCCTCCTGGATGCCTTGCCATATCTCTGGGTACAGCAATATTGCAAAATCTGAGCACTAATAAAAACATAAACCAGGAAATAGAAATCTTTGACAGCACTAAGAAGGTTCAAATTCTGTGCCTTGTTGTCTGTCTTGGCTATGGAGGGAATATCACTGTGCAATACCTGGACATCCTAATTTAAGGCATAACAACAAGGGATTAACACTGTGTTATGGCAAATTATGACACTCCTCTTTTTAACAAAAACTGTACTTGAAAGGATATTTCCATCAGCTTTAACAGTTCTGTTTTCTTTGAATTGTCATAATTGAATTACTGCCACATTGTCAGCTTTTCCAGTTTTAATACAGCTCTTACAATTTTTGTTGCAACAGCTATTAAACACAAGCAGAATTGCACAAAATTAACTCAGTTGTAATTTAAAATAATAAAGTAAGTGTTTAACTCCTGCAGTCTGGGAAGAAGTTTGAAAATTGTGCCTGGATTTAAAGTATACGGGGCCACACAGACAGAAACTAGAATAATTAAACTTGCATGAAATTATTACATAGATACAGCTATGCCAACTAAAATATACAGATATCCATTAAAATCACATTATATCAACGCAGTATCATTATATTCTGAAAGCTGCCTGATGATTTAGTATTGACGATATTTTTGTCAATACAAACAACATTTCCTTTGCTAAAATGCTGTTCCAAAAGTGCAGCTAGTTTAGATTGACCTCCCTTTATTGATTTACATCTAACAAGGATCCAGCCCAGTATTTTAAAATATTTGCTTCTAACTTAAGGCACTTTTAGTAAGATAAATTGATTACTCATAGCTATACAACCAATTGACTCATTCTGTAGTTTATATTAATCCACTATTTGTAGCCTGCCAATGAAGTTCATAAAGATCCTTCTCATAGTCCATTAATATTGACTCTCAGATTTAATGAGTTCATTACAATAACCATTACTGTGTTATTAAAATGCAGAAGGAAATGTAAGCCTGTTTCATGCAAATAAAGAATGATACAATTAATCAAATGATACATTTATTATTAGCATCATAATCATCATCCACCATATAATAGCCCTGTTTTATGTTTCAGGATAGCTTTGAGCTAGACACTGCACAAACTCAAGGAGTATATAAGCAACGTATAAGCAAGCAACAGGACATGAGTCAGACAGAAGAATTTAAGAATACTGAGACTACAAATTAGTAAGGAAGACATTTGTGTCAACCCAACAAAACCTAATCAACGTATTTGTTTTTAGATTTTTCTTTTAAAGCCCATTATGTAAAATCACTCTAACCTTGTTGCATGATAGTAACTGGGGGAAAAAAAAGTATCTGAAGTTCTAATCCACGTTCCCAGCATCAGTTTTACATTTATGATTTAGTCACTCGCACTTTTGTAATCACTCTTTTTAGTTCTGCATGCTCAGCTCTCCAGCAGCATCCTGTCAGTGTTTTGGAGCTCTGGCACCAAAACGTGTACTGGCACTTAGGAGCTATGCAGCATCAAAACTATGGAGGGGAAGGATTTCAGACCTCTGCCTTCTTAGCTTTCTACCTCAGTTAGCTCTGCACGGCAGGCTTGTATCCTGTTCTCTCCCAGTATTTGGGCAGCACATCCAGGTTTCTGGAGTCTGATTTCTGCAGCTCCATCTATACTCCAGCATTAAATATGCCTGAGTGACACTCTCTGAGCCTGAGGCCAGCTGGCACGGGACAGCCTGCAGCCATTCTCTTTTCTCCAGATCATAGTAACTGCTGTAAATAGGGAATGGTCCCACCTACACATTAAGTCATCAACTAGTCCTAGAAATTATTTGGGAGGGTTGTATTTGGCACAGACAATGACTGTGTCAGCATCAGTTATAATGATTTAGTAATACAGTTGCTGAGCTTCCAACACTCAGGAAAATTCCCAGGCAGTGTTTACCTCACCACTATATATGCACTCGGTAAGGATCAGGCACCTAAAGCACAGCTTTCAAGTCCCTTACCTTTAAGTACTTACATCTATGGTTGGATCAAGACCCCAGATTGCTGTAATTGTTAAATGTTCCTTACTCTTCTGCTGTATTTCATTTTCAGCAGTCAAACCATTCTTAATTAATAACCTAATATATAAGCTATTTACATGGCTTATCAAGAAAGGGACTGATCTTGCAGGTACAGATATAATAGGATATCCTGTAGAAAAGTACCTTTGCTGACAGCTAAACTGAGTACCTCTTGGTAGAATCGCATCCCCCTATGCCAAGAATGGATTTAGTTAACAGTCTGTGAATTAAAACTGTCTTCTGAGCCAAAGGAACACGTCGTCTCTCAGGTTCAG
>NW_008623765.1:12337-28218 GCF_000691845.1 Merops nubicus
GCCCTTCTTGCCTGGGAATCATTAATTGCTTACCTCCAGGAATGGTGCCCTAGAGAGGCACCTGTAAACACACAAAAAAATCATTTACTGTGGGACCCTGCAACATAAATCTGTGCCATCACTTAATTTTTCTTCCTGTAGAACTAAGCAGCAAAGACCAGTTTGATGCTAAAAGCTGATTATCTCTCTGAGTTGGAAATATGGATTGCAGGAACCATTTTTACAAAACTTAGGGCAGGAATCTGTCACACTGCACTCTACAAGAGATGAATGGAAATTAAAGTTTTTATTTCTGCTGATGTCATAGGACAATAATCATTTATCTGAAGATCTGCCTCACGGAGTATGAAAGACACTGAAGGCTTTCTGCAGCATTTATATATTTGTTCAGTTGTTCAATAGTTCGTCATGGACTGTTAACTTTTTCAAAAGTTCACATACACAACAACAGTAATATGTGTTTGTATTCAGATGGTGCAGGTGGATGTCACAGTTCCAGCTGTGTTGGGTGGTCTAAAACTATGCAAAAGGAATAAGCACTAAATATATTTGCTGTTTTTCTTTGCTTCAGGTGAAACTCGCTGCAGTAAGATATATGCAGCCTCCTGCTGACAACTACGTAGGTGAACTCCTGTACTTCTCCATGGAGCAACCAACTGTAGCTGCTGTCAGTTCACCTTCAGTGTTGATCTGCTTCCCTCCATGTGTTTCTTAACTTTTTAGGCAGAATCTTATAAAGGCAATATCTGTACTGTGAAAACTGGAACTGCTTTTTGGCTTCTGAACCTGAGCATAATCTATTGCCACTGCCCAGGATTGTATGTGGGAGGTAAGATTAAAAAAAATACAATAGTTTCCACATTTTGTGAGTTCTTTAATAAAGCAACCTTAGTTCACAGCTCCTGTGGGAGCCCCAGTTTTGTTTTTACCAGACACTGGTATAGATGACCCTTGGGTGCACTTCAGTACACTTAAATACAATCACAAGGAAGTCAAAGACACTTGGCCAAATAATTCCTGCTTTTAGAATGTTGCATCAGTGTCATGGAGGTGCTCACAAAACAGACAGCAGTGGCTAACCAAAACATAGATTTATTCCAAACAAAATTACCCAGCATGCTGACAGATCAGAGTAAACTGCAAGTTTGGATGTCAGGTGGGAATATGATACTACGTAACTAATTCCCAAGTTTTGTGAATATTCCTTTTAGAAAGATGACCCCAAATGTGGACACACTCACAAAAGGGAAAACTGCCCACTTAAAGGTACCTAGAAAAGGCATCACTCACCCACAGAGGATGAGGGCTCACTCAAGGTTATGTCCTGAAAAAGTATTCAAAGGGGATTCAGGGCTCACTATATCCTGGGGAGTTTCCTTGGGAGGTGTCTTACTCCAAGGGGAGAGTCTCCAACTGCAGACTAGCTGCTCTGAGGAGGAGCAACTCAACTCAGGTCTCCAATTATACCCAGGTCAAGTCTGATCTGTGGTTATTCTAGCCACCTGGGGCAAGCACCTGCCAAAGGCAAGCTAAAGGCCTGAAACAAAGTAATCACATTTTAATGACCATGTAGCCCCCATCTTTAGCAGGTCTTTACAAAGCCCTAGTCTTCGTCAGGGTCGGTGCATCTCCTACAGTCAGCCAGAATGGAGGGCTTGGTGGAACAATAATATGCCTGGTTGGATCAATATATAACTTAATGTGTTTTACATTATTTGACATAAAACTGGATCAGTGAGCAGACGGCAATGGTATGAGGTTTAACAAAGTCAAGTGCTGGGTCCTGCACGTGGGTCACGACAACCTCACGCAACGTTACAGGCTTGGGGAGGAGTGGCTGGAAAGCCGCCTGGTAGACAAGGACCTGGGGATGTCACTTGACAGCTGGTTGAACATGAAGCAGCAGAGTGAGCAATGACCAAGAAGGCAAAGAGCACCCTGACTTGTATGAGAAACAGTGTGGCCAGCAGGATCAGGGAAGTGATTGTGCCCCTGTACTCAGCCCTGGGGAGGCCACACCTTGAATAGTGTATTCAATTTTGGGCCACTCATTCCAGGAAAGACACAGAGGTGCTGGAGCATGTCCAAAGAAGGGTAACAAGGTTGATAAAGGCTCTAGAACACAAGTCTTACAAGGAGAGGCTGAGGGAACTGCAGTTGTTTAGCCTGGAGAAGAAGAGGCTGAGGGGAGATGTTATCACTTTCTATAACCACCTGAAAGGAGATAATAGTGAGGTGGGTGTCATTCTCCCAAGTAACAAGCAATAGGATGAGAAGAAATGGCCTCAGTTTGCACCAGGGGAGGTTTAGATTGTATAGCTGGAAAAATTCCTTCACTGAAAGGGTAGTCAAGCCCTGGAACAAGGTGGACAGGGAAGTGGTGTAGTTACCATCCTTGGAGGTATTTAGAAGACATATAGACATGATGCTTAGAGACCTGATTTAGTGGTGGACTTTGGCAGATTTAGTTTAATGGTTGGACTTGGTGATCTTAAAGGTCTTTTCCAACCTAAATGATTCCATGGTTCTGTGATGCCTATTGACCATAAGCTAAATTAATAAACCAATGTCAAATGTGTTAGCTGATCTGTCTTTGTGAATTTTATGTGTCTTCACAAAAAAAGTTGTCAAACTTCTGAGTAATAAAATGTAAGACTGGATATTGCTAAAAGTTACTTAGCAGTACAGTATTGATCTGACACAAGACAAGGGCAACTTTCATAGAACATGCAAAATCCTCTGACCTTTATTATCATTCTCCCACGGATAGTTACAATTACCTCAATGGGAAAATGAAATCATCTTGAGGATAAACATTTAAATCAAATAACAAAAGTAAAATATAGGTAAATCTTGGCAGTTTTTACTGTCCAGTATTTCAGTAAAGGTAGGAGCATTTACTCAGTGTTGATATATCCTAAACTGATATTTAGAATTCTCTGTCTCTAAATTAATGTCAGGTACCATATTACTGGTATTCAAGAAAAAAAAAAAAAGAGCATTTAAAAATATTGCTGCTGTCCATCTCCATATTGTACTAAAAGCACAAACACTGACAAGGTGAATTACTTCATATACTTCCTTTTTCCCTTTTAGTTATTTTTGTTGATCTATATCTGATAAAAAAGAGAGCAATAGTGTTTTCACAGTGTAATGCTTCCACAGATAGATTGGAAGAAAAAAAGAGCAAAAATAATTCTTTATTTTAATAAAATTATTGCAGGTTGTGATTAGACGGCTCCTCTCATCTGGGAAGTTCAAATACACTATAAACATTCACTGATCTGGAACTGATGCATAACCTATTGAAGTCTGTAAGAATAGTTTAAATAATTTAGTGAGCTTTGAATCAGGATCTTAACAGAAAAATCTGAGTTAGGATAGTTTATTTCAGAGGCAAAACAATTGTAAAACAAATTATTTGGGTTTAATATGCTTAGATAGGTGTACATAAGCATGTTTATTGCTTGCCTAAATAGTTTGGCTTGTTTCTACAAGTGACAAAATTGTGTTAAATTATGGTAATAAAATGTTAGATTACTATGTAAACTTGTTTAAATGATTTACAGAGGACAGTCTGCCTGGCTTGACTAAATTGTTTTTAAGATTGTATTGCTACTCTGGCTGCAACTTTTCTTGTATGCACTAATCACACAGCAAACAGTATTTTCAATGGCATAATAAGTACTTTGCTAAAACTACTATCACAAACATATTCCAGTATATATCACAATGCTGGATTGACATATGCATTGATATTATTTCCCATTTAAGGTTTTTTTTACTGACATTATCTTCTTTTCAATGTAAAAGCCTTTCTTACTTCACCTACTCTGTAAGTTATTATTAAATGAGACAAGATACATTCCCCAGTTAAATGAAGATCATAAATGAATAATACATTTTCTCATTAAAGATTTGGATTCACCAGAAATGATCAGGCTAGCTTTTTTAATAACGTTACCCAAACCATTTCCCAGTTTGATACTACTAGTTTTGAGAAAACGTAAAGCATTTTTATTTTATTTCTCCTAAAAATAAACTGTTGCTGTGACGTCTGCCACCCTTTTGTGCTTTTCCACGTTTTCACCAATTTGAAACTCCTGAAAAATAGAATGAAATTCTTTATTTACAGATAAGAAGATACTTACTGCTCGTGATCAATAGTGTTATATCTGGAGATTCAAGCAGCTCAGTTAGAAGCATAACAGACAGAGTTTATTACTAGTAAATCAATATGATGTCTCTTAGACGTGCATCTCTTTCAAGAATCTGTACAGTATAATGATTATCATTATAAAATAAAGTCCAGTCTGTCTTTTGCTATATTCTGGTTTTGATCTTGTAAAACTGGGAATTGATTTTCCTAAAAATCAATATTATGTTTCCACCATGTGGCAGATACACCACTTAGCAACAGCTCCAGGTGCCAGCCCTTGAGTGGGACTGGGAATGAATACGTGCTGAGGGAGAAATTGCTCAAAAATTTCAAGATCAACATCTCCAGGCTAAAGAGCTATTTATTTTCTATGCCATGGGTGCAACACAGCAGCCTTCCCTAAGCAAACCTAATGTGCATTTCCCATTGATTTTTCTGTTTTCCTCAGCAGATTTAACCATCAGCCAGAAATATCTCTCATTCATATGCTGGATTTCCACAGATGTGAATAAATCCTGCTCATCTCACATGAGAGAAAGTCAAGGAAAGCAGAAAGCCAGCTGCTGCCCTAAAGAAAAGTTGAAGGTTCATCTACTTTGATAATGACAATCATACGAAGTATCAGACATTTATGCTTTCAGCAATCCTTGTCACAACTTTATTCATTTAGACAGACATGGTACAAGAAGAGATGTAAAGAATCACTTACTTTTGTACAGGTATTAAAGGCCCATAAGCCTTCATTAGATAGATGAAGACTGATAACAAATGTGATTGTCTTTAGGCTATGCTGCGCCTCTGAGATCTCATCAGGATCTAAATCTGTCATAAAGCATGTTTAACAAAAAGTATTGTCTGTTTGGACAACTTGCTTGCTTCATTAAGATACTGTCACTGACTTCTAATAGTGATAGGAGATTTTATCATTGTTATCTTAATTTTTCCTCTTATAAGCCAAGATGTCAGTTCTTTCATGACACCACCTTTATGAAGATAATTTTAAACAAACCACGCACCAACTGTTTATGTCTCCTAGAGAGAGCCCTTCCAACTGTTCATGTCTTCAGGCAAGTCCCAACAGGGAAGCATAATTGTATTCCCTGTAGTTATTTTCTGAGCATGATTGGTGAAGTTTATTCTCAGAGCCTAAAGAAAAGATCAAGAGTATTCCTATCTCTGAATTACACAGGGATTTTAAAACAGGTCTGGAAATTTTGTTTCTTTTTTTTTTTTTTCCTTTCTTTCCCTCCTTTTTTTTTTTTTATGGTTTTATTTTCCATAATATCTATTTTTTATTAAAAGCATCACATTTCTGATGAAATGGCAGTAACTATAAAATAAGAAAAAAGTCATTTTTGTAGGATTTGAATATCAAGGCATTATTATCGTATAGAGAATGAAATCAGAACAACACAATGTCTTCCCAGCTTTGCCACTAACAGTTTGCCTGTGGTAACAGATTTTCCTGTGGTCCCCAGCTGCCTTCCAAATATCCAACACACATTGCGTCTGCTACATACTTATTTAGCAGATATGAAAGGCTGTCCTGTCACACCGAAACATTTGAATTGTTTTGACATCAGTCTTCAAGCAGCATTACCTTGTACATCCCTTTATGATTCTCATGTTTGGGTTGCTAACCTAATAAATCTCTCTTTATGGGCAGTAAATTCAAACATGATCACATTTCAGAGGATGCAAAATCTTCATTGCCAAAGATCTCATTCTCCATGCTTTTGGCCATTATGTCGTGCCCCATTACCATCTTCACTGCATAGCTTTATAGTTAGAAGTAAGCTTAATTCTGGATTGCAGTAGTTTGCTATGACTTTGTCAGGACTTAAATGTTTAGATGCAGACCTGTAGTTACTGTACTCCATGTTTTAAAATTTCTGTCTTTTGGTAGGTTATTTTCTTCTTCCGGTATTCAATGAATTTAAGAATTTTGAAGCAGCATTACAATGCATGTTTTTCAATATCTTCTGTTACAGAAATTATTAATTCAAATGTTCTTTGATAATGTAATAAATCATACATTAGTTGTCACATATTCCAAAATTTTTCATACCCATTGCTCTAATAAGAGTGCTTTCACCCAGTTTCTAAAGAATAGATTTTAAACTAAATATTCCCAGTTTAACAAATCACAGAATAAATCTAGGCCTTACAACTTTATCATTGCCATAAACTGCACAAAAATTATTCCAGATACACACACATTGTTTGTTTCTCAAACAGAAAAAAAGGAAGAAAAATCTTCTAAAACCTGACATCATCTTTATTTATAGGAAACCAGCATGAGGCAATCATAACATAAGAGATTAACTGTTCTTTACAACCTGAACATTTTTCACCAGAATTTTAAAACAGAGTCCCCCAGCATGAGGCTAGCTGTATTCTCACTTGTGAGGATCAATGCATAAGGTGGCTGGGAAGACCAGGGAGATGTTTGTTTTATTAATCCAAGTTTGAATAGAGTAATTCCTTGCGCATAAAACTACCTCATTCTAAGTCATTACGAAATGTTTATGTTTCAAAGACCTGCCTACATTTGCAAAAGTTAAGGCTAATTTTTTATTTCTATTATTTGTACATTGCAGATCATACATCTCAACTAGTGGTAATGCATTACGACAGTTACCAAGTTCAAACACAGGCAGACACAAAGACAGACATAGGTAAATTTCCTTAAGATGCTACAATATGATTTAAACTTTTGGTTTGGTTTTGTCTTGTTATTTCTATTTGCTGAATGGAAATAGCTCATATGGTTAGCTTCAATCAGTTTTTAGATCTGATTTTCTCTCAATTAAAAACTGAAATTGTTTCTACATCTTTTCTTGTGCTTTCTTAGTCATTTATCTCACCAATTTGATGATTGAAGAAGTCAAATGTGAATTTCAAATGCAGAGTGCCTCAGATAATTCTTCAGTATGCTTATAATAGTCTAACAGCTGTGATAAAAAGCTTTCTAATTTATAAAATGATTGTTTTCTTCTATTGTGATCATAAACACAAAAAGCATTTTTTTGATTCCAGAGGGTCTGAACCAATGTAGTTAAATGTTGGTACCTTCCTATCATGATGATCTGACAAATTTTGCATGCTGTCTAAAGTTTCATAAACATGAAATTTACCACATCTCAATAGAAAATAACTCAGGTTATGAAACTATACATGATATAAGTATAGAAGTACACTTGATATACAATCAGATAGCCAAGAAATATAATTTTTTAACAAACACCATAAGTTGTTGTCTATTATCTACTTAAATATTCCATGTCTACAGTGAAAATGTGTGAAATTTGTGGGTGAGGGGTCCCTTTGAGATCACAAAGTCAAAAACATTTGTCCAAAGTTAAAAAAAGGGCCCTAAAGGGAAAAAAAAAACCAAAACAAAACAGTGTTTTTTCTTTTATTCTATATTTTTGTTACCTATAGTGAAAAATCACTGTTGTAATATACAGTAACTCTTATTCAGAGTTTTTCTGTCCCCTTCGATTCCACTAAGTAAATCATATTATCTCTGCATCAAATAAAACATGCAGAACTTTATAGGATTTGGCACAGAATATTTTCTCTGTAGAATACTACAGGAAGGCTCTAATAACCTATGAAAACATGTCATTATCGATTCAATTTGATAGTTCTTTATAAGTCATTTCTATCAAGACCTCTCAAATCCATTTAGAATTCTATAATGACTTTACCCTTATCATTTCCTATGTAGGTCTTCTGATAACAGAAGAGAGAATTTTATAACTAATTTTCTTAGTATAAATCACAGCCCAGGTTCATTGAAAAATAGCAAGGACTAAGCAGTGGTGGTGACTGTTCAAAAAATATAATAGTGCAAATGTCTGCAAGATTCATCTACTGAGCATTTGACTGGAAGGACTGAACAAAGATATGTTAGATTTGATATACAGAGGAGACTTTGGCCTTGAAGCACTAACTGCTGCAATATCTGTCTACATTTTAGAGGATCACCTACCCAATGGAATTCTTAACATAGGATGTTATGACAGGAAACACAATGGACAAAGAGAAGGAAGATCTGAGAATGTGATTCACAACAGCTAATATACTGACAAATCATATACTTTACAGAAAAAAGATAGACCTCCTCCAGGCTACAAATATTTTTATCTGGTAGTATAGAAAATGTGCCTCTTTTGTTGTGGGATTGACATTGCCAAGAACTTTCTCCCTCTGAGGTTTGGCTCCTTAGAAAGAAAATGAATAGGCAAAACTTTCCTTCAAAACGGCAGTAGGATGAGGTGCTTCCTCCATTCTTCTGTGCAATATCTCAGCAATGAAAGCATTCCATTCATCCTAAGCATGGAAACAGCAGCTCCCCATCCTTGTTCTGACCAAGAGGACTTGACCACACAGCTCTCATGTTCTAGAATATTCTTGCAGTCCCCTCACTGTGAAGTGTTCAAGGATGGGATGAAGTAAATTGCATATTTCTCATGGATTTTTTAGGCTGTTCTATCTAAAAGACATGTCAGTAAACATTCTGTGATACAGAAAAAAAATAAGAACTGGTAATTATGACTCTGTGAGCTCAGACTGTTATGGAAAACCTTTTTGGTAATGAGTGTGAGATGTATTTTAAAAAAGAATCTTATTGATGCCAGGCCAAATATCTGCTGACATTAAATCTGGCAGTCCGAATTTAATGTACGCATTCACTTCAAAGAAATCTGAAACTGAGACTCTTCCTTCCAGTGAATCCCATGTTGCTTGACTTACTACTTATCTCTTCGTAAAAAGAGCACAGCAACATACAGTTTGTTGTGCTTGATGATCAGTTGAGGAACTGAAATTTGCTACAAATTTTGTTCTGTTTCTCATTCTATCATTTTCTCTTTTCCCCATTTAGTAAATAAATACTTCTTTTCCTGTTGTTTTATATTATACTTATTTCCATTGTTAGCATTCTATCTTGGCATGAAAGAGAGTGTTAAGAAATCATTTACAGAAGCAATAGAATTCCAGAAGAAGGAAAATTAACTGAAAATCACATTTAAAGTGTGAGGTTTTTTCATGTATTTATGCAGTGGTTTGTTGGCTATTTTTTGTCACAAGAGGCTGTTATGATTATTTAGGTTGACTGTGTACCTATATAGTCCAGTGGATGTCAACTAACAAGTCATGCTATGACTTGATTGTCTGAAAGTTGATTTTTTTTTTTTTTTTTTGGGGGGGGCAGGGGTTAGGAAAATAATTAACTGTCCTGGCATCATCTTCATCTATTAGTGTCCTTTAACATCTTTCAATTTTTGCACCATTCACAAGTAAGGGAGTTCACATAACATACTGTGAAAAACAAACCTCAGACCAAGGCTTCACCTCTTATCTTTTGACTCATTACAGTTCAGTTTTCATATTCCTTTTGAAGAGAGCCACAGAGTGCCCAACACATGGATAGATGACAATATTGTAATGACACCACTTGAAAGAAGAAGTAGGATGTAAGAGTGTCTCAAGGCTCACAGATGTAAATTATTCAAGAGTAAGGTGAAACAAGAAAAGATGAGAGGAATTCACTTTCTTTAAAATTCTAAGTGCTTCAGTACACTGGCCCTCAGCAATTCTTTCAACACTAGAATGAGAGAGAAGATTGGTTTTGCAAAAGAAGACCCAAGGACAAACTTTAAGTGCATTCTATCTAGAGAGAGACTAGAAGGGGCTGTTCAAGTCACTGACTGAAGACTTCTGATTCTGTAAACCACCAAATCACATCATTAAATACGTTAGCAGACCAAGGTCTATCTTAAACTAGTTAGAATATGTTCCTGCACACATAATTATCACTGCAGTCTTTTTCTAAGATCATGACCTTAAACATTATACTGATGCATGTCATCCTATTATTGCTGCTGAGGTCTCAGAGTTACCTAATTCTCCCTGTAACGTATCTGCACTGACACTGTCTTCCAAATGTGTGGTTATAACCCATACCAATATTATACTTCAGCTAGAGCCAGGTCATCCATAAAAGTTAAACAATAACAGTTATGAAACAGATCATAAAGAATTAAGGTGCTGGGATGACCTCCAGTTTGAACAGAAAGGTCTTCAAGTTTGCCTTCCACCATGGGTGTTACAGTTCTCTTTTCCATACCTTGCACCCTGCTATATAGGCTGTCTTTGTACCATTTTCAACTTCACCAGCTTTACTGAAAACAAAAATAGAGCATTTATTGAGGTTTTGAACCACTAACTTTAATCTTGATCACATTCTTGTTCCGCAGCACCTCCACTTCTCTTTTCTGTAATATGTACTTTTTATACTCTTAATATCTATAGAGTATTTAATGGTAGCTGTATTTGTTTTCATATTATATAATGATCCAATTTTTATCTAATGTCACCAGCTCTTGGGTTTCGTAAAGATGGACTTCAAAAGGATGAAGTTGGGAAGCAGAAAGAAGGAGAGGGAAAAAGTGGCAGCAACAAAATGCTATGCCAAAGAATTCCACTCACTGTTCAGTGCTCCTAAATTTAAAATGAGAAGTGTTTCACTGCACCTGAATTACTTTGGGTCAGATAAGTAATTCCAATAGATCGGCTTTAGTGATAATCTTCTAACTTTAAATTTAGACTCACTGAAATGTCTGGTTCCTTCAGAACATAATTTTCCAGGCTGAAGAAGTTGTCCTGTGGAGCTCCAGCTACCATTAAGGGGAGAGACAGATTAGTGGTATTACACAGTATATTCGATAACTCAAACCTTGAGTCATTTTTCAAGATTTTGAAATGTTTATATACAGGGTTTCGTTTTAGAGAATGTGTCATATCACAGTTACTAATGGGAAAGAATGACTGAAAGTTCAAAAAGCTTTACACAACCGAAGAGATAATGGAGGCAGGTAAATACAAATTTGCAAGAGAATAAAGGCCAACAAAATCATGATCAAGGCTAAGGATGAGCCACAAAGCAGAAAAACTCATATAAAATAAATTTTAAAAAGATATTTAAACATCCACCTACCTGAGATGAGAATTAGGAATGTGATATGAAAAGCTGGAAATGTATCACATTTTATGCTTTGAGGGCACATAATAAACTTTGGGGTTATAGATAAAAAGATGCTGAGTTCTGTCAGAAGTTGAGTCCCCTCTAAATTTTTGAAAAGAATATGATTAATTCTAAGATTTTCAAAAGCAACGAAGGAACTTAAAGGCCTAAGGGTGGATTTGCTTCACCTATCTGACTTAAATCTCATTCTAGGCAAACTTTAAGTTTCATAATCCCCTTAACTAAGTTAGCCATCTGAAAGCTGCAGCCTAGTCTACATGAGTCATTTAACTTCCTTCCATAGCCAATGAAAACACACATATTCCTCCAGAACTGCTACATTTGATAATTCTTATTTTATGATGATATGAGTCATACTCTTCCTCTGTGAATCATCTATGTCTTTCTCAATGGTAACATTTTATACTTTAAAAGTACAAATATTTACATAAAGTACAGTGCAGAGAAAATAAATCCCAGTATCTCTAAGTCCATATCCAATTCAATGCACCCACTTGTCAATTATGTCATCACCAGGAAAAGGATTGTTTGTGTTATATATATTTATGTCCTTGTTTGCAAAACATTCTCTTGAACATCATAAACACTACATCTATTTAGAAAAAAGCAAAATTTCATACTTCAAGGCTCCTCCTCTTGGAACCACCTTCTTCTACAGACCTTTCAAAGGAAATGTTAGTTCATTAAGTAGAGGGTCTGGTTATATTTGTCTTATGTATCACTTCCACTCCGTTTGTCTGTCAGTTTTGCATAAATTGAAGCCTTAGTTAATGTAAAACCAGAAGACATTTCCAAATTTTTCCTTGGGGTTCATGAAACGTCTAAAAACATTAACACACTTAGTTGACATTTAAAGACACTCCAGGACACTCTAGTACCCTTTGGTGAAAAAGAAGAGTACTTCATGGAAACAAATTCATGGAGACATGAAACCAAAAAAAAAAAAAAAAAAAAAAAAAAAAAGTAGAATGATCTTAGCCTGATAACACATTCACAATCAACATGCAAAACAGCTTTAAGTGAAATAGGTTAGAGTTTTCCAGGCTGTTGGGCGTGTGTCCATTACTGTACACAACAGATTCTCAGGGCTGGGAGACAGTATTGATGGAATGAGTGGGAAAGTCAATGTAACTCTGCTTGCAGGCACTTACAGAAGTGGGGCATCAACAGCTGAATGTGTTTCTGTTGGGGTGCAGAGAAAACCAGTATAATTTTATGTGATGCATACAGAAAATTATGGCCTTTTAAGAAGGAGTAGGTCAAGCTTATGATGCCTAATTTAGACCAAATCACTAGGCATTTGTGAAAATTTTACCTTAGTTGTCTTAGCGTTTGGTTTTGTTTGTGTGTTTCCTTAGTATGTAAGTACTTTCACAGAATGAGCCGAGACAAGAACAATCTATGCTGAGTTTGCTATGAAAAGAAAGAATCAGGTAGTTGTATGTAAACAACAACTTGAAAGAAGATGTAAAGATGTAGAATGGAAATTCACAGAGTACCTGAGTGGAAGATTGCCTAGTCCAACTTAATCATGCTTCACAGCAGACTTTCAGCTGAAGCTCCTGTGCTAGGAGTATAAATATCTGGTGATCTCTCAGTAGTCAATAAAGTTAGAAAGAGAAAAAAAAAGAAAAACCTAGAGCATGATGGAGTTGTCACAGAGCTGACCAGTCTTCTGGAGAGTCTCCACACATTAGCACTCACCCCACCCTAAGCATGAACAGATCAAATGGGAGAGTGATTTTTCTTCGTCATGGAAATCACTGAATTCAGTAGGAGTTGTTCTACTGAGTCAGCGAGGTGTATGAATGACACAGAGATGCTTAGCCAGTGATAATGTCTTAGTGCTTCAAAACGTACATGACAAAAAAAAGAATGAAACCCCTAAGACCCCAAAGCAGTCCAAAACTCAGAGTAATAGCATCTGATTAGAATGATGAAAGAATGGGATCTTTGCACTTGATCACATGGTCTACCAGGTCAAAACCAAAATGTGTATTAATGAAAATCAGAAAGCAACAATCAAGGGAAGTTAAATAGTTCCGCTGCATGTATCTTCTCAGATTCAACTTTGCAGATTAATCTGAAAAAGTTCTGCAATATTTCTGGGCTTCTGTAATCTTTTAACAGTTCAGCTCTTCACCCAAGACAAAATCAGGAGGTGAAAAGTTGCATCTGAAAGAAAATTAATAGGCTACTTACTGATTGTGAAAGTGAAATCAAAGAAATGGGACTTAAATGGTTTAAGTTTGCTTTGAGGATTTAGTCTGCTACATATTTTACTGAAAGCTATTGTATTTTATTGAAAACATTGCGTATTTTATTGAAACTGTTGCATATTTTCTTGAAATGGGAGGGGGGGACTAGATAATCTCTAGAGGTGTTTTCCATCCTCAGCCATTGTATGATTCTGTGATTCTGTGAAGTTGATTTGGTCATCATTAGAAAATTTATGGTCCTGTGGCTTTTCAGATTATTTTGATAAACTGCAGTACTCAGATGCAAATTACTTTTTTATTGTTCATGTGATTTACAGAATGAGAACGACTAAACCATGGGTTATTATATCATGACTGCTCACCACCCAGAAGTGAATGATAGATGACAAAATATTAAAACATTATTTTATAACTGCAGCTAAAAGGTAGCTTAATTACTTTTTATAGTCCATTACCTGAGCCATTGATAGATTGTTACCTTTAAAACTATTCTGCAACTGTTTGCCTGTGGCCAGCTGCATTACCAGCAGTCAGTGGCCTTGTTTCAAGAAGACTGCCAAAGAGAAACAGAGCCATTTTCCAGGTAAATTATTGATTAGATGTCATATTTCTGTCACTGATTGTCACTGACAATGTTTAATTGTCTCCAATATGTACTTTTATATTATTTATTTTATCTGCGTGGAAAAGTCTGTAGAACAAACATAATGGAAAATACATAAATTGCTACAAGTTATATGCCTTAGACAACTGTTTCTAAGCAACTCCTGAGAAATTTGAGATGCAAACAATTATGTCTTTGTTTGAAAGATCTTCAGAGACTTCTGAGGACTTCATGAAACCAAGGATGCACAGACATAAACACAGAGTTCAAGTTCAGATGCTCTGACAGACACAGTCTTTTGGATGAATCTGGATTCCTTGGTTGTATTGCCATCCTATCCTGCTTTAGTTGAATTTTCATGCCATTTTTACTTTAGTATGTGGAACAGCATCACAATATAACATGCCCTAACAGATAAAAGAACTCCTCTCCAAGCAGCTCTATAAAACTAAATGACCCTGCTGAGCTGTGTCCACTCCTTTGCATAACATTTAGCTGTAAAGGGGAAACAGAGTTGAAAAGTGAGACTTATTTTTAAGATTTATAGCTGTAACAAGCTCCTCTGTAGCAGCAGTTAGAGAAGTTATGAAAATATGTCATAGATATCATTAACTGTCAATGACTTCATCCTGAAGCTATTAGCTAGTAAATTCATGACAGTAATAACAGTTTTGTCAGAACCCACACTTAATTATACATATAAACTCCAGTTCAGTTCTCTTAAATTAAAAATTATGGCATTCTAATTAGAAATATATGATCTTCTTGATAAGTATTCTTAGGCAAAATCTGTTTAACACCTTTCTTGTGAACTTTTTTCTAGCAACTCAGTATGATTTTCTGATGTTCTGATATTCGACAAGGAATGATTTTGCTTTTCTTATTTTAAAACACTCTAAGACAGACTAATATTGCTAGTTAAAAGAAAACTGACATTTCTTCATTAATCAAATAATGATGAATGAAAATACACTGGATGATCATTATTTCTTCAAGAGCAAAGACATGTCCTAATAGACATGAAATTGCCATGGTGGTCAATGACTGATTCTAGTGTCATCACAGTCTTATAATTAAAACTCCATAGGGAGAATTAAGACATATCTCTAAACTCTTAATTAACCCAGTGATGGAAGCTATAATGATTTGAGGTTGTATCTATGCATAAGTTAAGCATCATGCATAATAATGGCATTCTCTGTGTTAGGCAACGTGCTTTATATTGAAAGTATTGTTTACCTATTATTCTGTTGTCTTTTCTTTCTTTCACACCACATTCAACATCTGTGTTCAACCTTGATGATTATGCAACCTTACAGAAATTCCACTGGACAAATGTGTAGTTTACTTTTATGAGGAAATAGGGTTTATAGGTCTACCCTAGTGAAGATCAGGTAGTTGAAATCTTGATCATCATATGACGCAAAAGTCTCCTTCTTCTTTCTCTTATGCAGTCTCCATGACCTGTGCACTCCAAGTGGCACCATGGCATGACTGTCCTCATTGCATAATATTTCAACAGCAAAATACAAGAATACTCATGCTCAAGATTTCCTGTATAGGATATGTGAATTCCAGGACCCTCAGTCTGAATCGGAACTAGAACTGTATCTTTCCACTGATGTGACAAAAACTTTAACCACTAGAGTATTCTGTAAAATGTGAGACCCATAATGCCATCCTTCTCTTTTAAGAATTGATCTTGCTCCATTTGATGCCATGGCAGACTGGAACTCAAGTGGATACATACTTCCAACATTCCTTCTTGTTCCTTACATCATCTAAGCTTGATGGACTTGATAGCCATCTGAATGTCTTCAGAAATATATTGAAGCAAATATATAT
>NW_008623766.1:0-19176 GCF_000691845.1 Merops nubicus
AACTCCATCAGGTTTCATAAGCTGATTTAGTTGCAAGGTGATCATCTAGGTTTTAGGTCTCGAGCAACCACACCAGCTCAGAAACACCTTCAAGTCCACAAACACCTTCAAGTCCACAAACACCTGAGAGGAACTTTCGGGTCAGATTGGCCGCCCAGTCGATTGAGAGAGAATAAAAGGGACAAAAGCCAACAGGAGGGCAAATGTTGGACGAGTCCCTGAGGGCTCCTACCTGGCAGGACGTGAAGTCTGGCAGCAGATGCCCCAGCCCCCAGCCCGTTGTCCACCAGGCACTGGTAGAGGCCCGAGTCCTGGGGGGCCAGGGGGCGGATGCGGAGCCGGTTCCCCGCCGGGAGGTGCCTCCGGGAGAGGCGCAGCGGAGCCGAGTTGTGGAACCAGGAGAAGGTGGGGGGGGGGCTGCCCCGTGCCTCACACCAGAACTGGGCCGTGGCCCCCGCGGGCAGCGCCGCGTCCTGAGGGCCCCTGGAGATGGAGGCGGGTTCTGGAAAGACAAAGGGTGGGACCTCAACCAGCTGTTGAGGGGCTCGGACCTAAAAACACAAACGTTGGGATGTTTCTCAGGTGCTCTGGTGGAAGCAGATTCATTCCAGGGCCTTCTCACGCCGCCTGAAGACGTTTTCCCCCTGATAAGATCAGATTATTTTAATGCTCTCTGTGTTTCTTTTGGGTTTTTTTGTGTCCTGCTCCCAACTTGTCACCTCTCCCTGCCAGATTTTGGCTTTTCGACCACCTCAAAAGAGAAAGCAGCTGATCTCTGGCACAGTGTTGGCTCCAGACCCCAGCCTGGATCTCAGGATCCCATCTGGGCTCAGCAGAAAACTAACGAGGTTGTTCCTTCCCTTAGAGCTTGTTCTGCTTTGGTGTTTAATCACTTCGGGCTGAGAAGGGACCGAAGGGTTGTGGAGGTTAATTTGGGGGAGATGATGAGAGATGGCCAATCTGAGCCCATCTTTTAGCTTCTATGTGAAGAAGTTTGTGGTGGAGACACCCCAACGAGCAAGCAGAGGAGGAAAACACCTAGAGGGAGGGATTTCCTCGCTCCTTACCGAGGACAGTGAGCGAATAGTTGACGTATTTCACAGCTCCAGAGTCGTTCCCCAGCAGGCAGGAGTAATTCCCAGCATCCCCAGGCTCCAGCCTGTCGGTGAGCAGATGGGAATGGAGCAGCCTCCACCTGCCCCTCCTCAGGGCGTCCCGCCCGTCCTTCACCCAGCGCACGGGGGCCGGGGGCGACCCGCCGACCACACACTCCAACATCAGGGGGCTGTGGCGGGGCACAGCCAGGTGCTGGGGGGCCAGGGGGTGAAGGATGTGGAAGCCACCTGAGGAAGAGCCTGGAAGAAAGGAGATGAGGCTTGTCAACAACTCCTCTGCTCCCAGCCCGTCCTCCAAGGTGGAGTTTCCCACATCTTGGGAGGCGAGAGGCTCAAATGTTCTCCTCCAAGAGGGTTTGGGAGCTCTCCAGAGCAGGAGACTCCCCAGCCTCTCTGGGCAGCTGCTCCAGGCTCGGCCACCCTCCCCCCAAACCAGCTCCTCCTCCTTCTCAGGTGGCACCTTCTGTGTTCCAGTTTGGACCCCCTGTCCCTTGTCCTGTCACTGGGCACCACTGAGCAGAGTCTGGCCCCAGCCTCTTGCCCCCCACCCTTTAGCTCTTGCTCAGCATTGATCAGATCCCCTCTGTGGCCACATTTCTCCACCTAACCAGCCCCAGGGCTCTCTGAGTCCTAGCACAGAGATGCTCCAGTCCCACCAGCATCTCCAGAGCCTCCACTGGGCTCTCTCCAGTAGCTCCTTGCCCCTCTTGACCTGGTGAGCCCAGAACTGGACCAAATACTCCAGAGCTGGCCCAGGCAGGGCAGAGAAGAAGGGCAGCAGAGCTGGCCCCAGCAGGGCAGAGAAGAAGGGCAGAACCTCCCTCAACATGGCCACACTCTCCTTCCTGCACCCCAGGAGAACATTTGCCTTCTTGGCCACATTCCTGGCTCAGGGGCAACGTGGTGGTCCTCTTCCACACTTCAGGCTGATATCCCCAAAGGATGTTCTTGGTTTGGTTTAATCCTGGCAAGCTGAAGGGAACACTCACGTGTGACCACGAGCTTACGTCCAGCTGGTTCTATCCTGAGATCCTGAGTAACTGGGTTGTAAGCTGCACATTTATAGGAACCTTGATCTTCTAGGGATACATTCAAAATCTGCAGGTTTCCTGATGGAAGAATTAGGTAGTTGCCTAAACAAGAAGGGATGGAAAAAAAGATTAGATTCAATTTGACTTCCCAAAAAAACCCAGGCTTTCTTGATTCAAAAAATGTATCTGATGTTATTTAAAGCTCATTCTAAGTGTAGGACCCTGATCTTCATGGTTCAGGACCAAAGAAATCATGGAAAGGGGATCCAAGATCAAAGAAAAGTTCAAATAAGGTGATTTACACAGGAAGTTCTTCAAGTTTTGGGAGGTTTTTGGTGTTTTTTCTCCTTTTAAGTTCTAAGAAAAAAAATCCAGGTGAGGTTTTGTTGGGTATTTCTACTGCTGACTGGTGGCCCAAACCATCTCCTCACCTGTTGACTGTTCCAACCACTTTCCCCTCACTTGGAAGCGGACCTGGGCTTTGGGGTTACTCTTTGGCACCTTGCAGGTGAGGAAGGCAGCACCTCCAGCCTCTGCTGTCACTGTGGAAGGTCTCACTGAGGCATCAAAATGGGCCAAGCCTGGAAGAGAAGTGGGAAAAGGTGAAGAGCAGCCAAGGTTTGGGAAAGGGGAAGGGTAGAGAGCTGGTTTCCAGCTGATTGGCTTCTCTGGTGAAGCATTTTGAGTCAGAGAATGGTTTAGGTTGGAAGAGTCATGAGGATCATGGAGTCCAAACGTTGACCCCTGGTCACCACTGACCCCTGTCCCTCAGCACCACATCTCCAGGGCTTGGGAACCCCTCCAGGGCTGAGGGGAAGAACCTTGTGGGGACGAAATTGCTCCTCAGGTCCAACCTCAACCTCCCCTGGGGCAACTTGAGGGCTTTTCCTATTGACCTGTCCTTTGTTCCTTAGGCGCCTGAATTCCAACTGGCTCCAACCTCCTGTCAGGGAGTTGTGAGAAGGTCTTCCTTGAGATTCCTCTCCTCCAGGCTCTGTGTGGACATTCATATCAAGGGACAACACCATTTCTACAGCCTGCAGCAGCCTAAACCCTCCCATGTGTATACACTTCCCTCCTGAAGATCCAGATTTCACATGGGAATAGCAAGGAAAGGAAAACCAATCCCCACATCCCCTCAGCTGCTGCAGGGAAAGCAAGCAGCCAGGACACTGCTAGGAGAAGACAGGCTCTGGAGGCACTGCAGAAGACAATTTATCCTAACAGCAGGAAGCCTGTCCTTGAGGAACGTCAAATTGTCTTTCTGTGGTTAGAATCAACCGCAGCACCTCCCACTCCTTGGCAGGGGCAATGAGGCAAAGGGAAAGCCTCCAAAAAACCTCCAGGGGAGGAGAAAAGTGTCAAAGCTGCTCTTCTACTCCTTTGGCCTTCAAAGCATCTTGAAGGTCAAGTTTTTCTACCTTAGCCACCCTTCTAGCTCTCCTCAGAGGGTCTTGCTATGGGTCAGTACTTTACCAAAACACTTCTCTCACTCACACACCATTTTCCTCCCCTGGGGGATTTTGGCCACGCTCCACAGATGAGGTTCTCTTACAAAGAAATCACTCAACTCCTGCTCAACAAAGGCCTGAGAAGGGAAATTGTCCCTCAAGGATTGTTGCCTCCTGAAGAACATCTACACAAAGTGCTCTTTTTTTGAAGAGAAGCTTTTGGGAACCTTGGCAACTCACTGAGATTTGTGTTTTTTCCTTGAAGAGTGTTTGCTGGAAAGGGCTCTTGAGGTCCTTCAGCTTGAAGTGAGGCCACTGTCAAAGCTCAGCTGATCACCACTGGGTTTGGCAAAAGGATGGGGATCCACAATGGGGATCCACAAGCTCTCTAGGGGATCCATTCCAGGGTGGCATCACCTGATAGGTCTCTCAGGTGACAGGAAAACCCAAAAAGTGGTGAAAAATGTATAACTGATCAAATACTCCCTGACAGGAGGTTGGAGGCAGGTGAGGGTCGAGCTCTTCTCCCAAGGAACAAGGGACAGGACAAGAGGAAACGGCCTCAAGTTGCCCCAGGGGAGGTTGAGGTTGGACCTGAGGAACACCTTCCTCAAAATGCTTGCCCAGGGCAGTGGTGGAGTCCCCACCCTTGGAGGGGTTCCCAAGCCCTGGAGATGTGGTGCTGAGGGACACGGGGCAGTGGGGAGCTGGAAGTGATGGGTCAACGCTTGGTGGTGACGAACTTCAAGGTCTTCCAAATGATTCTATTGGCTGAGCCAAAACCAAAAAACACACCCCACCTTGAAAGCAACTGTTCTCTAGAAGTCCAAAAAAACACAAACCAACGAGTTGAGGTTGTCATTTGTGAGGAGCAAGGGAGAGAAAGGAAAGTGAACTCACTGCCCACGGCCACCGTCGCAGGCCTGCTCCGCACGGCGCCCACGCTGCCGCTGGCCACGCACTGATAGCGCCCGGCCATCGCCACCTCCAGGGAGAGGATTGTCAAGGACCCTGCCTGGATTTCCACCTCTCCCACCTTGCTGTCCAGAGGTTCCCCATTAAAAAGCCAAGAAATCCTCGCCGTGGAGGGCTCGGCAGAGCACCGGAGGCGCACGGGTCCACCAGGCCTCTGGACAGTAGAGGAGGGTTCAGAAATGAAGCGAGGAGTTAAATCTGAAAAAGAAGAAGAAATGACACTGAGTTAGGGAACAGCGTTTTGTGGGAGGACAAAGAGATGCCCCAAGCTTGCCACGAGGGGAAGGCACGCAGCCAGGAAACCTCCCAATCCTGGTGGATTTATGTGGAGACAAGCAGCAGCCATCACCTGAAGAGATGAAGCTCAGGAACGTGTCCCGTACGAACCAAGCTCGGCCGTGACTTGTGGAATTTTAGAAATGGCAGCAGCCTGCCAGGTATTTCTGCAGGACTGTCTCCCAGTCTGCAAAACTGCTTCAAAATAGCAGGAGAAGACCAGGGAGGGGGGGAAAAAAAAAAAAGCTGGATGAACAGCAAAGGCTCTTGTTAATTCCAGAGATATGGATTCCATCAGGCCGGGGATGATGAATTGGGCATCCATTATCTTTACCGACTAAAGATGAACAGAAACAGGAAAAGCTGCTAATAAATAAAAGGTTCAGCTCCACAAAACTTGGTTAGGAGAATCCATTCCTTTGCCAGAAGAGAATTCCTGCTCGTTGGAGGAAATTTTTTTCCCCCCCCTCTCCTGGCCGATGGAATTATTTCCATTCGTTTTCTACGGAATTCTCCGCTCGAGGTTTTTGTACGAGGGGAGTGAGGGAAAGGCAATTAAACACCACCAGCTCCTGGATGGGGAGAAATTGGGGGGAAAACGAGCCTTAAAAATAGACCCAGTGGCAAGGGAAATGAATTCTGGGATTGGAACTGAGCTAAGGAACTCCAGATAGTTCGGGTCAAGAGGATATTAAATGACATCCAAATAAAAGCCAGTTTTCTTCTAGGTGGGGCCCTCAGCTCATGTTTTTCTTCTCAAGTCAGCCCGTCCACGCTCTCCTTATGAGTTGCAGATGAGAAACTCCCTTTTTTTTTTTTTTCACAGAACCATAAACTATCTGCAGAAACAGAAAGTGGAAAATGGAAATGAAAAAGAAGAAAGATGAAATCCAGAAAAAAAAACCGGCATCCACGGGACTCCAGGAGCCTGGCTGGAGATTGTAGTTAGAAAACCAGTTTTCCTCTCGGTCCTGTTGGGATTTTCAGGGCTAAGCAAAAAAATCAAGGGCCTTTTTTGAGCCCGTGAGGCAGAGAGTTATGGAGCAGCACCATGACTTTCACCTTCACCCCTGCCCTGGGGTAGGGCACCCGTCGGAGTTGGTAGCGGTGACCTCGCAGCTGGGATTTATCTCCTGTGACTGCTTGAGGAAAAAAAAAGAAAGCCCAATTTATCCCACTGGCTCCCAACGCTGGGCTCTGAAGTGCTAAAAGTAGGAAAAGCTGCTTTTTTGGTGTGGTTACGTTAAGACAAGCTGACTACACAGAGCAGATGTGTGGATTAAAACCATCCCTCTTCTGTTCGGAACGCTCCAACTGCAGCCACCCATCGGCCGTGGCTCTTCCAAGAGCTGATTCCCCTTTCCCCTCGTGAACTTCAAACCCCTCCCACCCCCCCCGGGGACACAACGTGCATCAAATGCCACTAAATCAGTGGCCAGCTAAGTCCACTGAGACCCCCAGGAAGAAACCTGAGAGTCCTCCACGTTGCGGAGCTTGGTTTGAGTCAAGTTTCCCAAAGCAAAGGCAGGTGGGGGCTTTGGGGACTTCTTGGAGGTTTGGGATCTACAGGAAAGCTGGGGAAGGGCTTTTGACAAGGGTTTGTAGTGATGGGACAAGGGGTAATGGGTTCAGACTGGAAGAGGGGAGATCTAGATTAGAACTGAGGAAGAAATTCTTCACTCTGTGTTGAGACCCTGGCACAGGTTGTAGATGCCCCAACACTGGAGGTGTTCAAGAGCAGGTTGGATGGGGTTGGTCTAGTTGAAGATGTCCCTGCCCATGGCAGGTGTGTCAGACTAAGATGAGCTTTAAGAACCCTTCCAACCCAACCCATGCTACGATTCTACAATATTCACCTCAAGAGTGCATTTAAGATGAAGCTTAAGTGCTCCACACCTCCTCAAAAGCAGATCATCGATGGCACAGAGTGAAGTTGGCCACTTTGGCAACGTTTCCACTCAAAAGCACGGACCCAACCTCCAAGCCCACCCTCGAGGAGGCCTTACCTGAGGTGGTGGCAGCAACGAGAGCCATGGCAGCGAGGAAGAGCAGAGCCTGTAAGCTCCCAGGATCTGGATGCATAGCGTCAGATTAAAGATCTTGAAAGCACCAAGCTCTGGACTAAGACGAGGCACCAAACCAGCTACAAACCAAACAAACAGATGTCTAACGTAAGCTTCAGGACTTAGGCTTTTAACTCTCCTACAACAAAGTCTTTGAGGCTTAAAAAAACCAACAAAGCACAGCCAGGAAACGGCCAATCTTCTTCCCCATATAGAAACCAGCTGTAAATAGGAGCTACAAGTTGAACTTAAGTGTGTTTCCAAGTCCTAGTCTTAATATCAGGGTTTGTTTTTTTTTTTTGACTTTCCACAAGAGGCGTCCCCTGTGCTGCCTTGATAAATCAGGCTGCTCTCCAAGTGGAGGGATTGAGGTCCAAAGTAAACAGCTTATCTAGCTGAGATAATATTGTTGGCCAACAAGGATCGTTGGACCATCCATCACCAGGTCTCCACTGGTTTTACAAGTTTTTAGGCATCTAGGATGCTGCCTCCGCTCATGATTGCTCTAAATCTGCTTCTTGAGATGTGTCATCTGCTTCCTCCTCTTCTGGTCAAACGGTGGCAAAGGTCTACTGAAAAAAATCACCCATATTAATCTCCTTCTCATTCCTATTCCCCAATCAATGGTGCTTTCCCAGAAGTACTTCTGGGGCGTCCGTTAGGTGTGGTTTTACCTACATGGCTGCTTCTACAAGAGGTCAGTCTAGGCTGTACCACACTTGGCCGTTCAGCTGTAGAAGATCTCGTTTTCCTCACCAAAAAATACAGGTTAAATCATCAAAAGACAGATTAAATCACTAAACCAGCCAAACACAGACTAAAACCAGCACTCATGCGAGGCGAGTCTCCGAAACGGCTTCCGACGCTCCGAGCCCCCACCAAACCTTCTCCAAGAAGTGAAAAAAACCACCCAAAAAACTCATCATCTGCAGCTGTCGTTGACTTGAATGTTCTCTTTGCTTTGTGCAAGCCGATGATGGATAAAATCCGAGCTCATTTAGCACCAGTTACCTCATTTATCAGCCCGGCCGTACAACCGCGCCGCCGATAACGCTCGGGATAGATCTGAAACATCTCATGCATCAAAACGTGGCTACAAACACGCCTCCAACACCCAGAAAACAACTGGGAGCTCCCAGCCAACGAGCTGGAGCTTCACTGGGACAAACAAGTGCAACACTAAACAGGTTGGGTAGGGAGAAAGTTCAGCTTCTCTGCGGGCTGGCGGAGCCGTTTGCTTTCCAAGGTGGTGGGTGTGGGTATCAACAACAAAAGGATTCCTGTGGTTTAGGTAAAAATAAAGAGTGTTTGATCATCTGATATTTATATATCGTTTTATATTTTATACAGAATCAGCATCAGGAAGAGAGAGCAATAATCATGCTACAGGGCTTGACCTCCAATGAATTGGGGCAGGGAGGTGAAGTTAATTCACTGGAGGTGGTGGTGAAGTTAATTCACTGGAGGTGGTGGTGAAGTTAATTCACTGGAGGTGGTGGAGTCGCCACCTCTGGAAGGGCTCAAAACACGTGGGGATTTAGTGGTCATGGGATGGTTGGGTTGATGGTCAGACTTGATCTTGGGAGGTTCTCTCCAACCTTAACAATTCCACCCTTCCTGGAGCTCTTTGGTTGCTGCTCCTTCCCAGCCGTCCCACCAGAAACGCCGCCGAGTTCCGCTCCCGTTTCGGGGCCGTTCGAGCCGATTCGGCCAATTTCCTTCAGCTGTGGGGAAGCTCTGGTGGAGCTGGAGACAGCCGAGGTGGTTTGGGTTGAGAGGTTAAGATGGCAGGAGAGGAGTCTGGGTTTATTTGAATCCTCCGCTCGGTTCAAGGGCGAGGGAGCCGCGCGGCCGGCGAGCGAGAGGACAAAATAAACACCCCCCCCAGAACTTGTTAACATCAAACACTTCGCTCAAGAGGGGCTGGGGAGGGGCAACGTGGCTTCTTTTTTTATTGCCAAATCTTCCCCTCCACTATTTATTTATGAAAAGCAATGAAACGTGGATTTCTAGGTCAACTTTAACCCCGGCACATGCAGCTACCGGGGTTTTGAGTTGTTTTTTTTTTTTTCTGCAGCTGTCTTTTTTTAAACAAGAGCAGCTCATTATCTTTAACTAAACTTTATCTTTGGAGATCTACTTTATCCAGGCTCTGATTTCCCTCTGTTTATCTTTCTCTTCACATGCTCCTCACTGCCAGTGTCAACAGCTACTCCTCTTTTGACCTACCAGCTTGGCTCGCGGAGAGGGAAGATCAGCTGTAAAGCAGTGAGTACACAGAGCAAGCCACAAAGACCAAAGTTCTTCCACTAGAGGGGAAAGGAGAGAGGGAAAAAAAAAACCCAAGAAAGGAAAATATTGGTTTTAATGGGAGCAGCATTGTGGAGCAACCACTCTCAGGCATCCCAGCAGAGCTCCTCTGACGCTCTGGAGGACACAAAGGGAAGGGGAGATCCCACCCCGAATTATTTGCTGCTGTTTCTTCCGTGTCACCACCTGGCTAAGAGGAGGAGGAGGAGACCACAGCTTGGAGTTTTGGGGTGTTTAGAAACCCAGCAAAGGAACCTTCCCCTCTTTTAATATTATCCTGACACAGATGAACTCCTTAGGGATGGAAAACCAAAACCACGCCGAGGGATTTCGGAGCGTCTCTGGGCTGCTTCTGAGCCTTTTAAAACAAAACAGAACTGGCACAAATTCCTCCCATAAATAATATTTGATGTTGAATAGAGGTGGACGTGGGATCAAGTCCTTCCCAGTTCCACTGGCAGCTTGTCCAGACCATCATACCAGAAAGCCACAGTGTGGCAAAGACTCGTGTTGCTCCTGCTTCCACCGAGATGTCTTCATCTAAAGTCATCTTCCAAAGCTTTTCACCCAGCAGTTATCTCCTCATCTACTTTAAAGTCACTTGTTGCTCACAGATCAAAGGAAATGTGGAAAACAACAGGTTTTGTATCACGAGGAGTCATCACCCCAACAACGTGTCCCTGGTCCTTCTGGAGATCAGTAAGAAGTACTCCTGAAGACCACACAGTTCTGGTTCCTGTTCCTCTAGAAACCAGCAGCCTTCAACGTCTCCACAGGTCTGGTCTGCCTCAACCTACCACCTCCAAATTAAGTCGCTCCTACCCATGCTAGCCCCTTAAAAAAAGGGGTTTATCCTCTAAAATGCTGCTCAGATGGATCCTGTGTCCTTCAAAACGCAGCCAAGAACCTGCCCTGCTTATTTACAGCACCACAGACTTGTCACCTCCACCCCTGCAGCTGAGGGCAGGGTCACTCCTAAAAAGAGCATTACCTCACACCCTTTCTCTTCCCCTTTTTTGCCAGTTTTTGCTCCAGGGCTTTAGCTCCCTGAATCATCTTCCTGCCACCTCAAGCCAGCTGGCAGGACAGCACCAGGACCTCCCTTCCTAAAGCTGAGCACCCACCATCACCCCACCTCAAGGCAACTGCTCCATCACTCCCCTCCAAAGCTCCTCTGACCTCCAGCAGGCCGAAGCTAGAGGAGGAAAGGAGGAAAGGAGGAGGAGGAGGAGGAGGAGGAAGGAAAAGGGCACGCTTGGGAACAGAGGGAGGTATTCAGGTTGGCCACCCCACCTCCAGGAGCTGCCGGCCTTCTCTGAGAAGGAAAAAGTGACAGGGAGCTGCTGCTCCAGCCCTGACAACAGTTTTCCCTTCAGGAGCTCCGGATCCAAAAGATTTTGTGTTTTTCCTCCTCAAAATCAACCCCTCCGACCTCGCTGTAAAACACTCCCTGTGATTTAACACCCAAAGCACGGCCAAGTTGGGTTTTTCCTGAGGTCCTTTCGTACAGAATTCCCAAGGAATTAAAAAATAAAAATCTCATTTTAGCTTCTTCCCCCAAGATTCTGCTGGTGTGATGAAAATCACTGATTTTCAAAGGCGCTCCCCCCGCCCAGAATGAACTAAACCCCTGTGCTTTTAGTGTGAGCAAGCTGAGTTAGATCATTAAATCTCACACCGAGACACCTTAAAAAAGAAAAAAAAAAAAAGAAAGAAAGAAAAAGGAGTCTTGATGCCTGTGGCATTCCAAGAGAAAGCAATCAGACATTCCTGCAGCTCGGCTCCTCAGTGATCTCCAGAGCCTTTGATCACGGACTGTCTTCACGCTGTCCTCCTGGGGTCTGCTGAAATGAGTGGAACAGCTGGCAGATAGACTTCATTAGGGCTAGGAGCCCGGTGGCAACCAACAGCCCTCCTGGTGGCTCTCCAGCCTGACCTCTCAAGCGTTTTCTTATTTTTGGGGGGGGAGCTGGGCTAAGCCTCGAAGGAATCCTGAGGAATGGGGATCGGGGCGTTCACCCGCCGGCGTGGGTTTTGGCCGTAGGTGCGAGTGGGTGCCGGGGGTTTGGGTTTTGATGAATCCTTAACGACCTCTAGCTCATTAACATCAACCTTTAAAAAGCAAATGCAGCACCTACGGCGCTCTGTTCCCCTCGCCCTCCCCCCTTTTCAGGGTCTCAATCGAGGCAGCCGAGCGTGCAAACCGATCCTGTCGCCAGCAAAAGCATTTCCTTTCACCCTGGCCAGCCAAAAGCCGGCGAGGAAAATGGAAGTGACTTGGAGTTATGGCACCAAAAAGGCCAGACAAGCAAGGAAATAATCAACTCCACATGAGCCACTTGGAGCCCATCACAATGAAAAGACCCCACGACTAACCCCAGGAAAGGTCAACGGGACGATGGGGGTCAGAAGCTGAAAAAGGCAACAGCCAGCAGCTGCCACTTGCAATGAGGATCAACGTGCCCCTAATGACGGGCCCGGGGACGCCGCCGGCCGGAGGAGGGGGATAAATAAATAAGGAAATAAATAAATGGAGCTCAGAGCTCCTGATTTACTCCCTTCCCCACCTCCAGAGCTGAAACGACGCCGGGGAAAGTCGCAGGAAGCGGCGCGGCGGAGATAAGGAGCTGGGCGTTGAGAGAGACACCCCCCCAAAAAAACATCAGCAGAATTCAGAATGTGTTAGAAACTGGCCTCGCAAAAGAGAGGGTTTGGGGAGTGGGTGTGAGGAAAACAAATCACACAATTCAAAGGGATTTTGGGGAGGCTTTGAGAAAATAAATAACTCTGCCTCGCGAGCCTGATACCGATAGCTTAAAAAAATCTAACAAAAAAAACTCCCCCAATGTTTGCTGCCAGGGACCCTAAAAAACAAGCCTGGAAAAGAGAAACAGGCCACGAAATCCCCTCAGAGGCACCTACGGCCATGAAGTGAAGGGAAAAGCATCTAAAAACAGCAAGAAAAATCATCCTTTGATATTGATACCTTGGTATTTATTCCTTTTTCAACCCCGTTGGACACCGAGGGGGATTTTGGGGGCTAAAATCCCTTTTTGGTTCCACAGCCCCCGTTGGTGGTGTTGGAACTACAGAATATTTGGTGGAGGTGGTGAGAAAAACAAAGAGCATGGAGAAAATCAGGCAGGGATTGAAGTTCCTCCGGGAATGCAGGACCTGAAGTCCTGGTGCCTTCCTTAGTACTATACTGGTTTTAAGGAATAGATGTGTCTTTTTTCAGAGCTATAAAACATCCTAAATAACACCAGTCATTAACTCAAACCCTGGTGAAGGCCATGAGACGAAGCGACATGAGGTGACACTCGGTAGCCAAAGGGGGGGAAAAATGAGAAATAAAAAGAGGTATTAGGTGAAAAACACGACCCAAAAACTCAGCCTGTCTCAAAACCTTCCCTCGGATTTTTCCTCCTTGGCTCTCAAGCCTGGAAAGCCTCACGGTTGGTATCAGCTGTTGGATTGGGATCAAAGTTGAGCTTTCCATTAATCCTTTGTGAGGGTGATAGGGAATTGGGGGGGGTGGGAGGGAGTGTGGGGGGGGGGGGTTTTTTGGAGGAGACAGTTAAAACGACTCGGCTACTTCATTTGCGCTCCGATATTTCAGAAACACCTTGACTTTAAAACCTCGCTCTTGGCGGACATCTGGTCTTGATAGAGCCCCGCGTGCTTTGGCATCGACTGCAGGAATGGAGGGGAGGCAAAAAAATATCCATTTAACCCTCTGCATCCCGGCTGGAAAACATTCCCAAGGTGCTTCCACCCCCCCCAGCTCTCGACGATTCCCCACCCGCTTCGGAGCCGGGGAAGTGGGGAGGAAAATCGAGGAATCATCTGGCTGGCCGTGTTTTTGTAGCTGTAATTAGGTTAATTTTCTTTTGAACTGCAGGAAAAGAGTGGTGATAGTCCCCCAGGGATGGTTTCCGCCTCCTCGAGCCTCAGGGGAAGGAAAAAAAAAACCCAGAGCATTAGCTTAATCTACAGTTCTGCGGGCTGCAATTACGTTAAACGCCTAAATAAGGGTTTTTAGACCCCAAGGGATGTGAAGGTATCATTAGTCCACCAGTTCCACCCCAGCAACTGCAGCTCAGGCACATACAAAGTTCTCACCTCGGCTCTGGGAGCCCTCAACCTTCTCATTCCCTCCTAACCAGGCAGCGTTTTGCCTCAAATTCCTGTTTTCTGCCCCGAATTTCCCTCGACAACCGGGCCGGTTCCGTCAGCGAAGGGTTCTTCTACAAACATCTCCTCTCCACGAGGCTGGTGTGATCTTCAGGGCGAGGGGTTTGGTTTCATTCCCCAACCGAGTGATTTTCTTGGGTTGTTCTCTTTTTTTTTCCACCCAAAATGAGATTTCACAACCCAAACACCTTCCTTCAGGACCCGGCTTGCACGCGCCTATCGGCGCCAGCGATCGCGCGGCCACCCCAGTGAGTCAGCTCTGCTGGCAGGTCCCACCAAAAAGGCAGCCAAGGGAAAAGGAGCTTTGGTTTCCACCTGGCTGAGGAACAGCTTCGAGCTCTCCACGGGGTCCTGGAACGGACATCTACGGGAGGGAGCCCATGAAGCACCGCCCTGGTGTCTCAGGCTGCAAGAATTTGGGAAAAAGTGAGTCAAAAAAGAGATGAAACTCAACTCCAAGTGAGACCTGCCCGGTTGTCTGCACCAAGGGAGGGGACTCGTGTCCTCATTCCTCCAGCTGCATGCCACAGCAAGCTCCACGCTGCCTCGGGGGGTGTCTTTTTCCCCAAAAAAAGTTTGCATTTCACACGTCAAGGACCATCACCCCCCCTGTTGAGAATTTCTCCATGGTTCCTTCAAGCGTGGTTGAAAAGAGGACTAGAAGTCCAGGCTTGCCCTGGCCACCAGAGAAACCCCCTGGACTCTCAGAGGAGCTCATGTCCACACACGCTGCCTGAAGGTCCACTTAGAACCACAGAATCATGAAAGAATCATCTTGGGAAAGATCTCCAAGTTTATCAAGTCCAACCATCAACCCAACGCTACCACCAGCACTAAACCATGTCCCCAAGTGCCACATCTACAGGTTTTTGGAAGCCCTCCAGGGATGGGGACTCCACCACACCCCTGGGCAGCCTGGGACAACGCCTCACCACTCTGCCAGGGAAGAAGTTCTTCCTAAAATCCAATCTAAACCTCTCCTGGTGCAACTTGAGCCCTTTTCCTCTTGTCCTATGGCTGGTTCCTTAGGAGAAGAGACCAACACTCACCTCACTCCAAGTTCCTCTCAGGGAGAGCACAAGAAGGTCTCCACTGAGCCTCCTCTTCTCCAGATTGAACAACCCCAGACTGGACAACCCCAGACTAAACAACCCCAGACTAAACAGCCCCAGACTAAACAGCCCCAGACTAAACAGCCCCAGACTAAACAATCAACTGCTCTCACTAGGTCTGGACGTGACCAGAAGGTCCTTGAAGAGAAGAACCACCACGTCAGAGGACAGCAAGCTCATTCCTGAGCTGAACTCCAACACCTCATCCATCAGGAACCTCCAGCAAGCAACAGCTCTGTGAAAAACACTGGTGGAAGTCTGTGTAGCTGCCTCACCCCGAGTCCAACTCGGTCTGTTCCAACTTGCAGAGCTCCACGCTGCCCGTGATCCCTTCCAGGGGAAGCAGGACTATTAAAACCCACACCTGCAGCCACAATTTATAGCAACCTCATCTACCTCTTACGTCACCGGCAATTAGGAGCCTGTGAACTCATGGCTGCAGGACATGGGGCCTCTGCTGCCCCATCTGCTGCCCCTGTCCCAAGGCAGACAGGTTCTCCAGCAGCCTTTACGGGACGGTGACAGCTGAGGGAGAAAGCAGGAAAAGATTTCTGATCGAAACCAGCCTTGGAAGAAGTCCACTGAGTGAAACTTGGTTCTGCTCCAACCCCTCGAGGTCCTTCTTGGAGTCAGGGGCCCCACAGCTGAACCCAGCATTTGAGGTGTAGCCCCCACAGCGCCCAGCCCAGGGGGACCATCGCTTCCTAGGTGGACAATTGACTCCTCCAGCAACACAACCTCGGGGCCAGATAAAAGTTCTCCCAGCCCAACAGCCAGGAAGACAAAAAAAAGGAAAAAATCCTGCTGGTGAGGACCAGTCTGCTAGAACAGACCCAGCTCCCCCACGAGCAGAGGTAGGAGACCACGGGGTGGGGAGGGGGAGGCTTGGAGACCCTTCAGAGCTCCTCTAGGAGGGTTTAACGCCGAGCTCAGCAGGACGGAGGGGCCCTGCAGAGATAACTGGCTGCTGGGATGGATTCCATCCCACGTTAGCATCCATCAGATAGGGAGAAAAACAAGATTAAGCAGCACCACGGCATCGGTCTTCATTTCAACTTGGCAAGGGAAGGGAATTTGGGGTTGGTTTTCTGTTTTGTTGTGGTTTTTTTTTTCCTCCTCCTGTCGTTGGCTTCTCTCCATGTGTTTTTAGAAGTGATCTCAAGCTCAGCCAGAGAAAGGCCTGGCCTGGACTTTTTAATATCAAGGGATTAGAAAGGACAACACTTGTACGCTTGCCAGGCCGCAGATAAGCGGCGAAAGCTTCGGTTCCCATCTGCCTCCTGCCACAAAAACATCACCAGAAGGAAAATAAACAGCTTCACACCTCTGGCTCCAAGAAGGTCCCCAGCTCCGAGAAGGTCCCCAGCCCTGAGAAGGTCCCCAGCCCTGAGAAGGTCCCCAGCTCTAAGAAGGTCCCCAGCCCTGAGAAGGTCCCCAGCTCTGAGAAGGTCCCCAGCTCCGAGAAGGTCCCCAGCCCTGAGAAGGTCCCCAGCCCTGAGAAGGTCCCCAGCTCTAAGAAGGTCCCCAGCCCTGAGAAGGTCCCCAGCCCTGAGAAGGTCCCCAGCTCTAAGAAGGTCCCCAGCCCTGAGAGCCCCCGGCCCTGAGAAGGCCCCCAGCTCCTGCAGCCTCTCCACTGAAGGAAGGGTAGGGTGGTGGGATGGCTGAACCCCGCAGGTCCCTCCTGCCAAGCTCTGAGAACAAGGCTGGAAACGCTTGGTGGTACCAGGAGGAGGAACACCAGGGTCTTGGGTGCCATGGGTGGATCTGGTGGTCAGAACCATTCTGGACATGCTGGACACACTCCTCGTGGCGTTGGTTGCACAGGAGTTTCAACCCATCCCCCCTTGGCCTGTCCCAACAGGCTCAAAACTCTGTCCCCAGCTTTCTGATGAGCCCCTTGAAGTCCTGCAAGGCCACCAGAAGGTCTCCCCGGAGCCTTCTCCTCTCCAGGGTGACCAACCCCAACTCCCTCAGCCTGGCATCCTCCCCGTGGCCTCCTCCAGCCCCACTCCACCAGGTCCCAGGTTTGGGTTTGCCTCGTTCTGAAGAGCTGAATTCCAAAACGTGTCATTAAACGCTTGAAATTTCAACACGTTTCCCCAGTTTTGATCATGGCAATCATCGTGTTTTTGATTGCATCCGTTGCCAGCTTCCTTCTACACCCTGACAGAGATTTAAAGCTTACATTCCTCCTTCCTTCTGCAACAGAGATTAGTGCCAGGAACAGAAAACATCTCCTGTTCCAAAAAGCCCTCGGGGTTTTCCTCCTCGGCTCAACGTTTTATTAGAGGAGCCTCAAAACTTCCATCCAGCGCTGAAAAGGATTCGGGCAACCGGCATCCGAAACGCACCTCCCGAGGTGGCTCTGGGGAGACCAGAGAGACCTCCTGAAGCTGCTGGGAAAGGTGGAATCCTTCCTCACAACTACCAGCCCTCAGCAAGCTTTAGGAAAGATCCCCGCCGAGGCTTGAGCCCTAATTTGGGAAGTTGGGTGAGTCCTTATCGTGGCGAAGGGGGGAACAAAGGAAAACCACAAGCTATTGTTCGGGTTGACTCCACAACACGCTCCATCCGCGCGGCGCTGGAACGCTGAGCTCCTCAGCTCCCAGAAATGATGGTTGGGCAACCTCAGCGGGACCCAGCCTCTGGTGTGGAGATCTCATCTTCACCCCAGGCCGCGCAGAAGTTCTCCAGGAGGCAGCTGAGAGGTGTCACCGGTGCTCCCGGTCCCACAGCCCAAGGGTGAACAAGAACGCCAGCTCCCACGGAGCAAGGGAGGACAAAGCTGAGGAGTTCCACCAACTTCACCTTGAGCTTTTCCCAGTGAGACTGGGACCAACTTGGGGGTCCCAAGGAAAGGGAAGATCCACGCAAGCACCTGGACCCACCACACCTCTGAGCCCACCCACAGGACCTGCTCTTGACGTGCTCCAAGATGTTCAAGTGACAGGAGGCAGCTGAGGAGCTGCCAAAGAGTCATTCCAGGATATCCACAGGGATAAGGACAGATTTGGACACATGGAGATGGTTGCACAACCCCCCTCCCAGCCTCGTGTCCCACAGCACGTGTGAGAACGAGGACAACCCACGTGTCTCCCCTCTGGGGAGACCCCCCCTCAGTGCTGGGGCAGCGCTGGAGCCCTCGGCACAGCAGGGACAGGGACCAGAGGGGGCCACGGAGAGGATGGGAGAGCTGGAACCCCTCTGCTGTGAGGCCAGCAGGAGAGAGCTGGGCTGGCTGGAGAGCAGAAGTCTCCAGGGAGACCTTCTGGTGGCCTTGCAGGACTTAGAAGAGAGCTGGGGACAGAGTTTTGAGCAGGGCCTGCTGGGACAGGACAAGGGGGGATGGGTTTAGATTTAAAGAGAGAGATTTAGACTTGACAGAAGAAAGAAACGTGTGATGCTGAGGGTGGTGAGCCCCTGGCCCACCAGAGAGGTGGAGGCCCCATCCCCACAACCATCCCAGGTGAGGTTGGCCAGGGCTTGAGGCAAGAAGACCTTCAGCACAGCCCCATCCTGGTGCACCCATGGGTCACTGTGAGATTTCAGCAGGGAGAGGAACAAAATGGTGCAGAAAGGAGCTTTTTGGGGGAGGGAGGGCAGGGGGGGAGCAGAGGCACACACGTACTGAACAAATCATCTGTTTGGAGCTCTGGCTCCTGCCGGTTCTCGGCTGGATTATTCACTGAAGAGTGGATTCATCCATCACTGCAAAGGAATCTCCTGATCTCAGAGATAAAGGCAACAAGTCGTGTCTGGGGATCCTCCTGAAAACCTCCAGCCTCTCTCATACCCTTATTTGGGCCGATCCACTGGCTCTTCACAAACAAGCAAAAAAAATAATAAACCAAAGAAATAAAGGGGATGAAAACCTTGAAGAAACCACCTGAGGACAGGAACTTCACTGGGGAGAACTGAGCTTGGATCCACCTGGAAGCATGGAGGGGATCCCACCTTGGAAAAATCCGAGCTGAGTGTTGGGCTGGGATGAGGGGTGAGGGGTTTAAACTCAAAGAGGGAGATTTAGACTCAAGAGAAGGAAGAAAATTTGGGTGCTGAGCGTGGTGAGAGCCTGGCCCAGGTTGCCCAGAGAGGTGGTCGATGGATCCTTGGAATCATTCCAGGTGCAACCTTTGAGCAATCTGCTCCAGTTGCAGATGTCCCTGCAGGGGGGTTGGACCAGGTGACCCTCCCCACCCAACTCTCCCCTCTCCTTGCTGTAGCTCCTCAGATGGGACCTGGGCTCCCAGGAGGAACAGTCACCTGGGGGTCACCTCCTGAAGTAGCACACAAGAAAACCCACCATCATCTCCACCACCCAGCGACGCTGAGCCCAGCGGGGATGGTCCCTCTGGCTCCTTCACCCCCACTGCCCCCTTCCTCCTGCTGCTTCTGGGTTTTGAAACCTCCAAGACCATCACGTCCATCAACCCAACACCACCAGGAGCACTAAACCACGTCCTCAAGTGCCACGTCCACACAGTTTTGGAACCCCTCCGTGGCTGGGGACTCCAGTACCTCCCTGGGCAGCCTGGGCCAACACCTCACCACTCTGTCAGAGAAGAAGTCCTTCCTAAAATCTCATCTCAGCCTTTCCTGGTGCAACGCACACCCACTTCTCATCCTTGGGAGAAGAGACCAACACCCAC
>NW_008623766.1:19375-20351 GCF_000691845.1 Merops nubicus
TCGGCGAGCTGGAAGATTTAACAGCTTTGTAACTAGGGGGCAAAATCCAGCGGAAAGTTTTGGGGGCTGTTTTTGGGGGGGGTGTTTGTTGTTTTGGAAGGGTTTAGTCGGAGTCGCTCCCCCGCGGCTGCTGCGCCGCTGGATTCCCACAGCGAGGAAGAGGCAGGAATGTACCTGCCAGAGTCCTCCGGCTGAGCTGTAACGTGAAACGGCGCCCAAAGAGCTCAGGAGAGGGGGGGAGAGAGAAAAAAATCGAGTCCCACCTGGCTGGAAGAGCTCCGAGACATCTCCCAGGTCTGGGAAATGGGAAAAGAACCCACCTTGCGTGATTATTTTCCCTCCTGTTGAAAGACGGGAGAGATTTCTCGGCTAGGAAGAGCAAGCAGGGGCTTAATGGGAAAGCCAGGTGGTCTGGAGACACGAGGCTCGGTGCTCCTCGGGCTGAAGGATGCCCTGGAGTGATCATTGTCACCAGAGGATCATCATCCGTGCTGGAAAGGGAGAAGCAAGCTGGGAAAATGCAGTGGGAAAGTCTGACACGCTCAGCTCTGGAAGTTGTACCGAGCCACCTCGCGAGGGAAGGGCTGGGAGAACACTCAAGTGAAATAAAAATTACATATATATATAAAAACACACAGAGAGGGAGGAAATTATCTAGTCTGGAAAGTCCTGGGTAGCCAGAGACCTCTCGTTCAGCAGAGTTTAGCCAAAGACAATCCCCAAAGGGATGATGTGGGACAAGGGGACACGCGGCACCAGGGCGGGCTCAGGAGAGCACGGAGCTGGTGGGAAAGGGAACACGCCTGGGGAGCAGCTCATCTGCTCCCAAACTAGACCAAAACAGCCCCAAAAAACCCTGTGGAGAACACGGCTCGGTCCCCACGGACCAGCCTGAAGAGTCAGGATAGCAAGATGAGCTGGAAATTCCTATTTAAAGAGGAAAGTTGAGCAATTCTGCTTGATCTAAGACTTGAAA
>NW_008623767.1:0-314 GCF_000691845.1 Merops nubicus
CTCAGGAAGACTATAGGGATTTAGTTAAGTCATGTAGAAAGAATGTCAGGGGGGCCAAAGCTCAGCTAGAACTCAGCATAGCCACCACTGCCAAGAGATAATAAAAAGAGTTTTTGCAAATATATTAACAACAAAAAAAAAGGAACCACTGAGAATCTCCATTCTTTATTGGATGTGAGGAGGAATACTGTTACTAAGGATAAGGAAAAGGCTGAGGTACTTAATGACTTCTTTGCTTTAGTCTTTGAAAGTAAACCCAGTTGGTTTTGGTTTATCCAGCCCTCTGAGCCAGAAGACAGGGACAGGGAGAACAC
>NW_008623767.1:401-15344 GCF_000691845.1 Merops nubicus
GGGGGATGTGGGGGAGACATTCCAAAAGCCTCTCTCCATCGTTTACCATCAGTCCTGGTTAACAGGGGAGGTCCCGGGTGACTAGAGACTTGCCCATGTGACACCCATCTACAAGAAGGGCAGGGAGGAGGATCTGGGGAACTACAGGCCTGTCAGCCTGACCTCGGTGCTGGGGAAGATCATGGAACGATTTATCCTGGGGGAGATCATGCAGCAAGTGCAGGACAACTGGGGGATTAGGGCCAGCCAACATAGGTTCATGAAGGGCAAGTCCTGTTTGACCAACCTGATCTCCTTCTACCATCAAGTGACCCATCTAATGGATGAGGGAAAAGCGGTGGATGTTGTCTCCTTGGCCTTCAGCAAGGCCTTTGACACTGTTCCCACAGCATTCTGCTGGAGAAGCTGGCAGCTCATGGCCTAGAGGTGGACTCTTCACTGGGTTAAAAACTGGCTGGATGGCCGAGCCCAGAGAGTTGTGGTGAGAGTGCGAAGTGAAGGTGTGAGAGTGAAATCCCGTTGGCAACAGGTCACAAGCGGTGTCCTCAGGGCTCAGTTTTGGAACTGGTCTTGTTTAATATCTTCATCAATAGCCTGGATGAGGGGATTGAGTGCACCCTCAGTAAATTTGCAGATGACACAAAATTGAGTGGGTATGTCAACTGTATGAGGTTCAACAAGGCCAAGTGCCAGGTCCTGCACTTGGGTCACAACAACCCCAGGCAATGCACCAGGCTTGGGGAGGAGTGGCTGGAGAGCTGCCTGGCAGAAAAGGACCTGTGGGTGCTGGTGCAGAGCCAGCTGAACATGAGCCAGCAGTGTGCCCAGGTGGCCAAGAAGGCCAACAGCATCCTGGCCTGTGTCAGAAATGGTGTGACCAGCAGGAGTAGGGAGGTGATTGTGCCCCTAGACTTGGCACTTGTGAGACTGCACCTTGAGTACTGTGTCCAGTTTTGGGGACCACAGGAGAAGAAGGACACGGAGGTGCTGAAGCAGGTCCAGAGAAGGGCAAAGAGGCTGGTGAGAGGGCTAGAAAACACACCTTGTGAAGACTGGCTGAGGAAACTGGAGTTGTTTAGTCTGGAGAAGAGAAGACTGAGAGCAGACCTTATTGCTCGATAGAACTACCTAAAAGGAGGTTCTAGTGAGGCTGGTATTGGTCTCTTCTCACAGATTACTAATGGTAGGATGAGAAGAAATGGCCTCAAGTTGCACCAGGGGAGGTTTCCATTGGGTGTTAGGAAGAATTTCTTCACTGAGAGAGTGGTTAGGCACTGGAATGGGCTGTCCTGGGAGGGGGTGGAGTCATCATCCCTGGAGGAGTTCAAAAAATGAGCAGACGTAGCACTTGAGGCTATGGTCTAGTGGTTAGGGAAACGCTGGGATGAAGGTTGGACTTCATGATTCTAGAGTTCTGTTCCAACCATAGTTATTCTATGATATTTTCATTAAAAAAAAGTGCAGTGAACAGAACCCTAAAGCAAAGTGGGAGAAGCCAGTTTGAGAGCAGGCAGCCATTGCACAAACAGAACACACTAGTCATACTGAGCAGTGCACAGCAGAAAGCATTAAAACTAAGAACACTGCCTCGAAAGCCTAAAAATAACTTTGTCTTTAGAAAATTCTTGTCAAAAGTTCAGAAATAAGCATTTTTAATGCAAATAACACTGATTCCATCTTCATCAGCTTTTCCATTCACAGTCTCTTCAAGTATGTTCTTTCAAACCCAGCAGATGGAACACAAGACCTCACCAGAGACAGTAGCTTCAGGTCTGCCTCCACCTTTTGTAAAAAGGTTGTAGAAGAGCACAGTAAATTACAGTGTTGCAGTGGTTAGGACTGAACCTAGGCAGTCCTCACGGTAGCAACCAGTGGCAGCAGGACTATGGGGATTTTGCAGAGTTCGTCTTTATCAGAAGCCACGTTCCTGGTACACTTCATTCTTAGGGTCTGCAGAAGCCTCTGCTAGCTTACACATCAAATTTTTGCAAATAGGTGGACAGAGACACCACCATCCCACACTCTCCCACCCAGCCCAAAATAGAAGTTAAACTGTTGGTCAGATAACTTATCCATAAAGCATTCTGGAAGCAACCTTCCCAAATTATCTCAATGGGAACACAAACTGAATTAGAAAGTTATTAGTTTTATTTTAAATATAACACACCAATGTTCAAATGAAACTTGAGTGTAGGTAAGCACGTGCAAACTATTCTTGTATATAACAGTGACCATCTCTGTCATGTGACACTGCTACTTTGCTGGATCTCCTGGGAGGACTTCAAAGAATTGTGTTGTGTCATCCATACTCATGGCTTTTCAAAGTGATTTTAGTTGAATCTGAAAAAGCAATTTCTATTCAGTCCAAACAGGTATGGGATATTTCATGTCGTGCAATCCCCAAGAAAACAATGGTTTTTTTTGTGGCTGAATATACTCACTAAAAACCAACAAATCGTAAACAAGCCAGCCCTATTTCTTAAGTGGAAGAAAAAATAATCAAAGGAGATCTATAGAAATGCTCACAATCTGTTTTAGCTTCTTGTCTGTAAGCAGATTTACTTAACAATTCCAGTTATCTACTTCTGTAAGAAGCCATCCCACGCTGTGTCAGACTTCTTGATCTCAAAACTACTACAGGCTGTGGCTGTCCATCCTCAGGTCTACTCAAAAAAATGAGGCAATGTACAGACTGAAAGAATATTTCAGCCAAGATATTGCTAATGAGATGATATTAAGAACTACAATGCTTTCTTTGAGGACACCAAGAATACAAGCCTAACAGCTTCATGTGCCATCTGCAAAACCATCCTCTAGATCCAACTGTTCTCCCCCTCAAAACAGAACATTTATGGCTGTTACCTGCACAATCAGAAACATGAACACTTGGCAAAATTAAGCTGTCTCTAGGTCATAAAAACATAAGACAACCTGTCCATCACTGATGCACACTGCTGACTGACACTGCAGATATATTCTGAAATACTCTGGTAAAGAACTGTTAAATGCCAATATTGTGACCAGTTTTTGAAAATATGTGTCTCTGTTATTTTTATGTAGTGATTTTCTTCAACGGTGAACAATCTTACCAAATTAAAATATTCTAGACATTACCATAGTTGCTTGGAATTAGTCCAGTTCTCCCTTTGCAGGTTCCTTTCCACCAGTTTGTATCACTCTGCAGAGAAAAAGGAAAATATTTTAGAAGGGATACACTTTATCTCAGAAGTATTCAGGCTGTACAGGATGTCTCAGACTCACCATGTCTGAGATGTAAATGATATCTCCTTCTTCAAAGTATAGTTCATCTGGCTTTAAAAAAAAAAAAAAAAAAAAAAAAAAGTAAACAAAAACCTGAATATGTGTACTTAGGTAAAAGATATACCTGGATAAAACAGACAACTTTCATCTCTTCTTTCAGAACAGTAACTCAAATTCTTTAGCAGCTAGACAACAGCCTGACTCTTTCATACCGTGGTTTGACTTGCCACAGCTGACTTTGGATTTGTGTCCTTTCTGAAAACTAAGGAAAAAGACTATGGCTTCCCAAAAGAACAGGGTGCCACAAAAGCAGCAAACTATATCTTGTGTTTGTTAACTTCATCCCCATTTTGGTTGGTGTCAGTTCATCAAATCTCTTAGTTCTCAGTTAAGATTTGTGGCCTTGGGTAGAAAAAAATCACTCGGATTGCAAGTAACATAGTAGAGCAGAAAGCATGCTGCTTTTCAAAAGAGCTGGACTTAAAGGAGTGACGATGGGTCAGGCAGTTTTAGTCACATTAAGAACTAATAGCCATCAATGGTCTTTTTCACTGAAAATATAGTAGTAAGTCTAACAGGCCAAGCCTAGGAGAACTGAATGTTATTACAAACAAAAGTAAAATTAAGCTTCTAAAAACCCTAAAACCTAGATGTACTTACCGTTCTGGGCTCAAACGTGTACAGGGCCCTGTACACTTTAACCTGCCCTAAAAAAAGAAACAAAAAAAACCCCAAAACAGTATCAGTATCATGTATTCTAAACACAGCATACACATACAGCCCACAAATCCCCCCAAAAATATTTTCTTTAACCCTTAAAACCATTTGCTTAATCAATTGTTCTATGCCTCTGTCAAGGAAAATCACGACAAAAAGACTCAACCCAGCAGGCTGGGTTCTGAAAGAAATGGTCCAACCGATCAGCTAAATTCCAGTTGCCTGTTGTGCACACCTAGCATGATCCTCATAGCTCACCACACAAGTCGACTGGAGCATTTTAATAGGGTAGTTTTGAAGAGACTGTCAGCTGCATCTAAACCAAGAAAAGGTAACCTTAATGCAAAGAGCTACAGATCTAATTGCATAAACTTAAAAAAAAAATCTTCCCTATAAACATTTTTCAAAAAAGCCAATAAAGGTACATTTCAAGAGCACCAAGCAGGCAGTTTAAGATGACTACAGGGGAACACGTATCTTCTGTAATTTTATTAGCTGAACTGCTGAAGTCCTCTGAACTTGGTGGAGAAATATATTATGCAGACTTTTTCTTATTCTTTAATTTCAAATATCTGAAGCCTTAAGTATGGATTTTGTTTACTTTTAAGTATCTTAGGTATGTAGATGTATTTCAGGTTCTTATACTATACTTTGCATGCTTACATAGATTAGCTTGTGATTGAACCAGTATTTGGTCCATCAGGACAACTCATTACCTAGAACACGCTCAGCCCAGGCTATTGTATCCTCAGAGGAACTGATGAACTAACTGCCAAAGGGCAGTAATGTACAATACAGTGTCCATACACAAAATCTTGTGTAGCATATTATATGCAGAGAACTGAGTAATGAGAGAATAGCTTTCCTTATGTCTCAAGAATAAGCTTCTATCTTTCTGTACGGAAGAAACATAGAATTCTTTTTGTCTGCTTTTGCTAAATGTAGTCTTTATTACCCCAGTATCTAAAACCCTATCCACAACAGGGATCATTTTATAAAATAAAGCTAAGGGTTTTAGAAATGTCAGCCTAAACGTATATATGCTGGCAGGCTAGAGAAAGGAGGATGGTGTGCAATGGTACAAGCTGTCTTTTCGCAGCACACCCCACAGTCCTGCAGTGGTTCTCAAAAGTTGCTTTCAAACACCTCTGGATATTCCCTAGCATGAGCCATGCCACAGCACATGCTTGTGAAGGGCTATTTACCAAGGCATAAATACTGAGCTAAACATTTCTGTAGTCTCCGTTTCGGGCTTTTTGGGGGCTAAGTGTATGTAAAAGTATAACCATAAAATTAATGTGTAAACTTTCTAGATTACTGAATGCATGTAGGCACTGTATACACGATTTTTCTTCCAGCTTGTAACTGTATCCCATGCTCCTCCCAGATCTTATTTTTCAGTACCACTATCGAATTTCAGTTTGGCTTTACTGGTTGTCTCTCTCACACAGCAGCCATTTTCTAGACATAAGATGTCCAACACTTCTCGGACCTTTGCCTGAGAAACCAAACACCTGCACTGCAGTAACAGCTTAAAAAGGATGAAACCTCTGTTCTGTTCATTCTCCATACAGAAAAGATGAAGAAGGACAGCAGACAATAGATGTCCTACATATAAGAGCTTCAGAATGACATGTCTGAACAACTGGGGAGGTGTCAAACAAATCAACCAACCCAACCCAACCCAAAAAAAATAAATAAAGAAAAAGGAACAGTATCTTACACAGGTAGGTCATAGAGTACTGTCCTTTTTCCTTGGCTGTCTTGCAAAGATGTCAGAAAAATGCAAGACTGAACTGCACACTGACAACTATGGTGACTTTAACTGTCGCCCACCAATTTTCAAGGTTTTACCCATGTAAAAGGAGGAAATGAACAGCAAAAGGGAAGAATAAGAAATATGAAAAAGGGAAATGAGAGGATGACAGAAGACAGAGAAAAACAAGAAATACAGACTTGTGTGTGTTATATGTGTTTCTTATACTGTACTGCATCTGTGTCGAACGGTTTTCTAAAGCTATCACATCCTAAGGGGAGGAAAACAAGAATGGAAACACTGAGGCTTATAGAAGTATTGCAGACAATGTTGTTTAAACAAAAGGCAATTAATGATTGGTGGGTTTTTTGTTGTTAAGTTTTGGGGTTGCTTTTTTGGTTGTTGTTGGTTGGTTGGTTGGTTGGTTTTTTTTTAAATTCTGTACAACTGAAACTGAGTTCTACTTCCCCAATGTCAAGCTGTGGTGTCACACACAGCACAACACATTCTAAAACATTTTCCTGTGATGAAATATGAAGTATGGATTTGCATCTATAGAACTGCAGGTCTGGTTAATGTTAATTTTACAGCACCTTATATAGGAGTTAAACACAACTCATTACTGGCACTAATCTTTTAAGTATTTCTTGGTCAACAGACATTAAGCCTGGTTACGTTCCTGCAGTAAAGAGCTAAAAACAACAGGACCTTAGCACTCAGCATGGCAATTATTTGTGCCAAATTTTAATGCACAAAATCACCCTAGAAGATGTAAAATAACAAAATGTAAGGATGAAAAAGGCATGCTGATCTTGAATCCCTGGTCTGCAGATATGATAAATCATATTTTACTAGGCACATGAGTACCTTCAGTCACCTGAAGTCCCTTTTTTATCTAGCAATGCTCATCGCTAGGCATGCAGACAGGCTTACAGCTTTCACTGGCAAGTGACCTCTGGAATAAGCAAAAACTTGGAAAGTGCCCGAGGGCCTCTTGTGCTCCCCTACTACCACCTCTCCACTACAAATCACGTTGTAAGATCCATGTACGGCAGAGAATTAACACATTAGTGACAACTTGAACTTACCTGAGTTGACTGACTGCACCTCCCTACCAGGCACTTCTAGACAAAGTAGCTAGAATACAGAAGGTGCAGATACCTTTATAGGACGTCACAACACCAGGCAAACAGTAATGACTTTATTCTCAGTATGACTAACGCTTTCAAAAAAGCAAAGCAAAATGAGGCACAGTGCAGTGATGTGTCCCACGGTAAATCTTTTTCTATGCACAGGGACAAAGCTAAATGTTCATCTTTACAATTCCATATTTTAGCCATAAGGCTGTCTTTTCTCTTCTCATGGAATTTTCATTAAACATCTGCAAAACTACTATGACAAATGAAAAAGAGGAAACAGGCAACTTTTAATGTGATCCTCTCCCTGCTAAGTGTGTAAAAGTAGCTGAGATAATAAACAGAAACAACTTAAAATTGCAGCTTCTGATATGTACTGAACTGAAACAAGATCACTGGTGTGCTTTGTAATACAAAGTAATAAAAAAAAAGACCATTCTCTCAAAAAGACTACGAGGGTTTTTATTTGTTTCCTGCTAGTAATTTTGAGGTTTATTTTTAATTAATTGCAGTATCATTAACGGAAGATTGTTTCCAAAGAAGAGCTAAGTTTTTTCACAAAAAATGAGTTACTGTTTCTCTCACAGTGACGCTTTTCCCCCACTACCACCTCCTTTCTGTCTTTTTACCCCAGCTTCTCTGTACCACCACAGACACTAGCATTAAAATCCCTTCTTTTACCCAACGTGTCATCAAAGCATTCTCTGCTTTCCTCTTATTTCTTTTCCCCCATTAAAGGAAAAAAAAAAAAAAAAAAGAGGGGGGGAAAAAAAGACCCATTCCTGCATGGTATTACTTATTTAGATACTTGAGTTAGGCTGAACTTCCAGCACCAAAGGGAAGGGATGCAATTTCATTAGCTGTCAACTTACATTACTTTCTCAACCAAAACATGAAAAAGTACTTGGTGCAAGAACCTTTTATTTTAGTGAACAAACCAACCATGGTAGTAAGCCAACATTCACAGGAGCTACCAAGGCTTGGCCACAGGGACTGGCACAAGTCTTTTGCTTGCATTTCACACACCCTGCTTTGCCTGCCGTAGACAGACACCATCAAATCTCACTGGTGCAAACAAGGTTCTATGAGTCACATATTGATCCTGATAGAGTATCTTTTCATTATCTGTATTTAGAGTGAGCAGGTCTAGACTGTCATAACAATCATAATAATTAGCTTACTTTAGATAAACAGACTCACTGTGGGCCACAAAGTACTATCAGTGCCTATAATACAGAGAATGGGATAACCTCTGCGCTCTAGAAAATCAGAATTGCCCATGGTTATCTACGGATAAATTAGAAAAAAGTCTATCAACTCCTATAGGGATTCAAGCTAATCCTGGACTACCATCCTTTCTCATTCCCATAAGGCTGCACAGAAGGATCTGACAAACAAGGTACTCTCTCTAGCAACAAACTGACTGAAAACAACTCATTTGAATCTCCACCTGTAACAAATACACATAAGACTTGGGATGTGGAGAAGAAAAAGGACAGTGTGTATGTGCCAGGGCCTATGCGGGTGAAGTGCTGGGGCTAAAAGCCCAGCCTTGAATGTGGGTTGGCATAAGGGTAATAATACCCACAACCAGGACCCTCCTGACTGGTTTTCACGCAGGGTCTGGCCAGCCTTGGGTGGGAACTGATCAAGAGATCAGCACCAGGTGCCCCCACCTTCCACATTAACTTGGAGTTGGGGCAAGAAGCCACCTCTATAAAAGCTGACCCTGCTTGCAGTGGGGTTGGGAGTCTGTACAGTGCATGTGCTGTGTGGGGATTCTGGCTATTCAAAGGGCTCCCTGACGCTTCACAGCAAGTGGAGTTCCCAGGATGGTGGGGCAATATGATGAGTCTCTCTGGGGAGCTGCTATATAACTGGATGCATTGCCTGGATGGTTCCATCTCCTATAGCATGGTTCTGGTGTCATCTCACTCCTTTCTTCACAGAGTATGCTGTGGGTGAGTGCATTAACTTATTCCTCCCTCCAGTTATTTGGCACCTTGGATCTCTGGTGTATGATTTAAGAGAGGAGGGAGGACTTAGGTTGCTGGTTTGCCCATTCATGATACTATCCTTCTATGTTGTGCAAGTGGTCAGCAGAAGAGCTGGTTTTAGAGTCTCCTCCCAGAACACACATAACTAGGAACATACATGTAGATACACATTCAGATTAATTTCTCTGAAGGAAGTGAGAGGAACCTTCTGTCACAGAAAGCATGCTGGCAAGAGGGCAGTATATTCGTTTCCTCAGTGTTGGCCTAAGAACCTGAAAAGGAATTACACCAGCAATCTGAAGTCACAATCTTTTTGTCAAATGACAATATGAAAAGTAAGTTGCAGGTCAGAATAACTTGTGGTAAGCTTGCAGTTTGCGTCGGTAAGCAAAGAGATGCTCCTGTTACAATCTGCACATCTCTTGGGAGACACGCAACTTTATTAGAAGGACATTATGCCAGACTGAAGTATTTTTGCCTGGCCTCTCAGGAACTGGAAAATAAGGTGCTTTAAACAAAGACCTTCAAGTAAGAGTCAAATAGTGGAAATATATTTTACAGGAGTGCAGTCTGTGTTTCAGCATTTTGCTCACAGGGTCTTGCACAGCAACACGATGGACTATAACACCAGCATTTAAGGATTGCTACAACTGAGACAGACAAAAGCGGAGACCCTGCTATTTAGAGAACCGTCTTCCACTTCTAAGTAGTGCTTGTTAGAAACGGGAAGTGAACACAGCATACAAATCAGAGGGGAGGAAGGGGGGAGGGTGTATTGAACAAAAAAAAATAAGCCTGGGCATCTGCTTAGGGACATGATAAAAGAATGCAGAGGGTAGACTGGTGCCAAGGTAGACGGCCAGCTGGGGTAGCCCATGGCACCAGTCAATATCTGGACAAATATAATTTGTTGACAGAAAATCAGAATCAAGGATATTATCACAGAGGCTGTGTATGAACACAATTTCACACGTTATTTTTGACTGGCACAGTTTGGTGCTGAAATCTTTCATTTTTGCAAACGCACAGAATGCCTTTACTTGTAGGAAGCTTGTTCAGCACCCTGCAGTAAGAAGGCGGCTTGAGGTCAGAAATGAAAACTTAAAATTCATGTTGAAACCAGACTTGGAACTGATTGTTCCTCTGACGTTTTCCTCCCCTTAGAGCTGATGACTGCTGTGTAACTCCCTACATTTACACAGTCATCTCTCCCTAGCTAGCAGAAACCTTTTTCTGACTACAGAAGGAATCCGAACCACCACCACCTAGTCTGAATTTATGCCGACTGCTAAGACCTTAGGCATGTGACTCAGTGCAGGTCTTCTGCACCTGTGAACGCTGTCACAGATCCTACTTTACTTAAGAATTAAGCTGAAGTGAACTTGACTGTGATACAAACTAAATATTTATGTTCAGAAATGTATTTTTAACTGTGGCAGCTACTGCTGGCTGCACACGCAATAGGTCTACGTTAAAGTAGTAATCCTTCATGGTACGTTTGTTTCCTCCTGCCTCACTTCCTCTAAACTGGAGTAATTTAAAACTGTAATCTCCTTGCAACAAACACTGGTCTTTCTCCATAAATTGTAAATGTCGTGTGGACTTTGGGCCAGGTTCAACAAACCTTACTCTATCTGGAGAGTAGGAAATTAAGCAAGGTTTCTTTAAAATAATCATCTACCACCACTTTCATCTCCCAAAAAGCTGTTGCTGTACACTGTGTGGAGCTCTAACTGAAAAGGCATAATCAGACAGAGCACTCTTCAAGAAAACAATCAACAGAAGTGAACATAACTTGTCAAATGCAAAGGACTTAGTAAGCAACTTCTGTAAATAGGATTGATAACCAACACAGAATATTTAAGAGGTTTATGAACTCTGCAAAGAATAATGCCATTTGAGGCATCAACAGTATTTGTGGAAGTTGGAGGTGAAACCCTTCTCTTATAACACATCTCCTGCCATGCACCAGCCTCCTGGAAAATCAAATGATACAATGGACTACACTAAGAGCAGTGTGGGGAAGGACGGCAGGTGGGGCAGGACCTTCAAACACTGGGACACACATTTAGCAAAACCTGCTTGATTAGTTAACACTAGTGGATCTGTTAATCAGGCTGGCCCTACCCAATCACAACTTTTATGTACTGTAGAAGGTGATAAAGTCCCCGTAGCATGCACAAAAACACTCTCAGGAAAATAGTCTGGGTTATTCCTGCCTTTGGCAAAGGCAAACCCTTTCACGGGCCTGGTTTTACTCAAAGACCTGGTGCACTCGGTGAGTGATGCAGGGATGGGCAAGTCCAATGTGTACCTCAAGGGGACTGATTTTGGGTGAGAACGGCCCGTGAAATTAAAGTGTATGATGTTAACACCTATTTAACGCTGCCACTGTGTCACCATTACAATAATTGTTACATGCTATATCAATGGTATTACAGTAAGAATTGCTTAGACAGATGGAGAATGAACTTTGCTAAAATCGGGCAAGGTGCAGTAGTGATGGAACCAGAAGTGATTTCAGCATGCAACAGTCCAACACTACACACCACCCTCCCACTGCACACAGTGCCACTCACCCACCATATTGAAGCCAAATCCCATTCTGCTGACTGCAGGGACCTCTCACTGTCCCTCCTGCACAGACAGACGGATGGAGCCCAAAGTCATGGACTGAATGAACTAAACAGATGTTCTCTAGGGATGACCCACAGACTGCAGAAGTTATATCTGTGTGTATGTATTAAGAAACAAGGAAGGTTTTAGTGACTAATTGGAATGTACTGGCAAGCGTAGGACCTGGACATAACATAAATGGTATAGAATAAGGAATGGATGTTTTTGTGGTTTTGGCTGGGATAGAGTTAATTTTCTTCCTATCAGCTGGTGCAGTGCTGTGGTTTGACTTTAGTGTGCGAACAATGTTGGTGACACCCTGATGGTTTAGTTGCTGCTACCTAGAGCCAATCCTAGGTTAAAGGAGCTGCTGGTTTCCCATGCTCTGCCTGCAAGGAGGGGCAAAGGAGGCTGGGAGGGGACACAGCCAGGACAGCTGGCCCAAACTGCCCAAAGGGATGCTCCACACCACAGAATGTCATGCTCAGTACATAAAGTGAGGGGAGATGGCTGGGAGGGCCTGATCCCTGCTCAGTCAGCAGGTGGTGAGTGACTTCATTGTGCATCACTTGTCTTTTCTTGGGTTTTATTTCCTTTTTTTTTTTGTTAGATTTCTTTTCATTACTATCATTATTATATTATATTTTATTGCAGTTATTAAACTGTTCCTACCTCAACTCCTGAGTTTTACATTTTTTTTTTGTCAGTTCTCCTCCCCATCCCACTGGGCGGAAGGAGAAGCGAGCGAGCAGTTGTGTGGTGCTTAGCTGCTGGCTGGGTTAAAGCATAAGCATCGACAAGAGTTTCTGCTATCTTCAGCTCCCATTCTGCTCCTTTGTATCTGCAACAGCAAGTCTAAGCAGAAAATACAGCCAGAAAACAACAATAATACAGAGCCCCAGGAGAAAAGCGAAGCTAGGCACTTTTTTAAAGACAAAAAAGCACTTTTTTAAAGAAAAAAAGTCTCAAGACACAAGAAATTAAAAGCCTTCAAAGGCCTCTAAAAATAATCATGACCCCTTACTCACAGGCTGAACACAGATGCTAAAATATGAGCTCAATTGTTGACAAACCTATCAAACGATTGTCTAAAATCTATTTATGTTAAAACCATCTCTCTAACTAAAATCCTAATGTGCTGTGCATACCACTGATGAATAGTAGAGCCTAGTTACATAAAATGTTCTCCTGTACTGAAAACCACACTCAATGCTATAGTTAAGTTTTTCTCCCTTCACACTTCCTTTTCCCCCACACTTTAAAGCAAGCACTGTCCAGCTCTCATATCTAACATCCCTGTGATGAACAGTGAATACTCAGTTTTAGAAAGGGTGAATATTTAGTCCCCTGAACACTGTCACTTCCCTGTCACCTGCTAGATCTCCTTCCATTTCTATCTACCCTGCACTTTTTTTTTTTCCCTGAACACAAAGGAAAGGATGACAGCAACCAGTGTCTTGTACCATAATAATTCAGCAGTAAGGCAAGCAGGTTTACTATTCCCTGACACAGGTTATAGACTTGATACCTAATAATAGTGAAGAAAAACTACCACAGCTTGGCCAAAGTCACTGAGACATTCCACCAACTGCAGTCTAAAAGCCATAAAGGAAACAGCATTATGCTTTTTTAAAATTTTTTTATTATTATCATTTTTAATCTATTTTTTAATGTACTTGACCACAACCAGTTTTTATAATTATCTATCTTCAGTTAGCACATTTTAACATCCATAACCCTGTGAGATTCAAGTACAGTACCTCAGGCATAATGGGTATTACAGACAGAACAAAGCCAGGCATACAGCTATAGAAATATTCTGGGGTATGCTAGAAGACAGTCTGTTCCTGAAAACGCTTTGGAAAACATTTAATGCAACAGCCTCAATAAGACCTCTCTTCAAAAAACAGGGATTTAGTAAAATTAATCTTATTACCCCTAATAAGCTACAAAAGCTACTACCAAGAGCACTTCACACTCTTCCTCTTCCTCCCTCAGCCACTTATTTCTACCCATTTCCTTTTGCTGTGTCAAGCACTCATGTGGTAAACCAGCTCAGCAAGTTCATTAGACATAAAAATAACCTAACAGAAAAGCAGAGCACCGATCCAGCTTGTCACGTCACTAAATGGCATGGAAAGGGGATAGAAGGGGGAGGGAAACTGTCATTTTGGTGGCAGTCTGCATTTTATTAAATCAAGCATGCCACAAAACTGCACCCCAGCAAAGTAGTGAGAGACACCTAGTATTAGACATAACACAACAGATTTAGTCTGCTGTCTTCTACAGGTTAGGTAGGGCTAGAGCCTTTAACTCCATAAGAATCTTCAGTTAAAATTAACTCATCTTTCTGCACATCAGAAACCTGAGTTATCAACTTCATTGGAAAAATCCTCTCACATATTTGGCTGTTAAAAACAACACCACACCCTTTCACAAGGCCACAGATTTCCTCAGGGTGGGTTTTTGGCGAGCCTACAACAGCAATGTTTCTATTCCTGTAGTTTTCATTTCAAGCAAGCCATTTTCAAGGAGGCTTAAGCAAACTACACAGCAGACAAAACCATTACAAGGATGTAACTCTACGTTCAGAGAGTTTTAATAGATTTTGCTTCTGTGAGTAGGTTAAGACTGATGGCTTAAATGGTCTAAACTGGGTTTGTGCTTACTTAACTTCACACTAAAAACTTTTTAAATAAATTGCCTCATTAAATCACACCATTAGGTTACATACTGAATTATTTCTAAAAACACTGGTATCTCAAATACTCTTCTAAGCGTGAAAAAATATTGAAATTCAAATTTATTTAGGAATCAGATAATCATATTTTGGGAGAAACCAACTAGTCTTATCTATTTAGTTACACTCACAATGAAATATTAACTTTAAAGTAAGAATCTAACGTTTCACACTGGGATGTGATATGCAGACATGATAAAGAGCAATAGTGCTTCCCAGATCAATTCCTTATTTAAAAAAACAAAACCCTAAACCTAATGCCTTAAATTCTGACAGAAGAACGTATGTTTACCTGAAAGACACCACTTCTATTCCAAGGTTCAAATCCATGCAAATTCTAATTTTTTTTATTAAATTTTTAGAGAAATCTATGTCACTAATTTTTTGAAACTGTCAATCTATCGGAAAAGGGTGCAGGAGGTAAAATGTAGGGACCGATGACTAGATGCAGTACAAAGGGCACATGAACGTAAAGGGCACATTTGCACTCGAATGTTAAAGGACACGCTGAGTTTAGGGCTGTGAGCCCTACGAGGGAAAGCGGTGGATGCCATGGAAGAAGGCGGCTCCAGCATGGGAGGCGTATACAATAAAACCCTCTCTAAGCATCAGTGCATTGCTAACCCACGCAATCCCCGGGCAGACCTCGGCGTATTTCAACATCTGTTTCTTAACAGGTTGAAAGGTTTCCTGCGCATGTCAGCCTACGCAAGCTTCCTC
>NW_008623768.1:0-6413 GCF_000691845.1 Merops nubicus
TCCCAGGATGGTGGAGCAAGATCATGATTTTCTGTCTGGGAAGCTGCTATATAATTGGACTCGTTGTCTGGCTGATTCCATCTCTCATGGCATGGTTGCTTGGCCAGCTTTCTCCCTTCTTCACATCCATTGCAGTGGGTGAGTGCATTGGCTTGTTTTTCCCTCCCTCTGGTTGTCTGGCACTTTGGATCTCTGGTGTACCATGTGATAGTGGAGGGAAGAGTTTGGCTGTTGGTCTGCCTGTTATTGATAATATTTTTTGTTGAGCAAGTGGTCAGCAGAAGACAAGTTTAGCTGTTTTGTTTTGCCCTCCAATAGACTCCTTTTATTACTCTATTATGGCAACCTGAATAGGACTATGTGTCCTCTTTATGCTTGACAATCCCCTGCATTTAACAAGTTTTGCCTTCAAAATTCTGGTGAGGAGGTTTGTTTTTCAAGAGTTGTCATGGATGTGCCATAGCCTTTCATTAAAGCATTATATATTATTCAAGTGTAATTAAACATGTTTTAGGTTTGGTGAGTTGCTGCATATCACAATCATAAAGTGTTTGTGAACATTTCTCCAAAACAATGCAGATACCTCAGGTAAATGCTGCCACTGTTATTATAGAACCTTTCATATTCACACAGCCTTAGCAGATTTATTATTAAGTTTTCTTCCCTCACATCTCCTCAGTCTACTGTAGATGACAGGTATAAACTCAGAAGTCTGACCCTCCACAAATGCCAAGCAAATATAAACCAAGAGCAGTGCCTTTTATAAACATATCAGTCACTCATCTCTCAGCACACCAGTCGCCCACCTCCTAAGGCTGCAGATTTTTATTCTGAGCCGCTGCATGCTTTCTTACTTCTTGTTCTCTTTGACCCTTGTTGGGTTCAGGATTGTGTCAAGCCCTGAGTGAGCATCCTGCCACTTGCCTTTCTCCAAAAATCAGCTGGTTCACTTCAAAAGGGAGAAGTTTTAGTTCAGTGTAGAACAGGCTTTAGTACAGTTGTTATCCAGCTTCTCTCAGAAGGTGTCCTGGTGCAGCCCAACATACCTTCACTAGGCAATAGGGAACTAAGAGGGTGCATTTTCTTTTACTTTCTCCTTGTAACCTCAGACCTCAGGTACTTTCCTTGGGTGTCTGGTTTTCAGACTATTCCCTCCCATCGTTAAGAACTTGCTATAAACCAAAATCTCAGCAAATTGTCTGGCCTCTGCTTTTATAGGATACCCCAGTTCAGTAAAACATTCACATGTAAGAATATTTTTAGTCCTAAAGGTGGTCCTCTTCAGTTGGGTGGAAATATAAATAGTGGGTGTCACATATTTTAGAAAAAAAAACAAGGCATAAATCCATCTGTTCAATGTCTCATTTGACTCTTGTATCCTGATCTCTCAGTTGACATTGATTACTCTGCATCCAGCAATTTAGTATCAATCTTTCTGACATTTTGGTCTACGTAGATAGAGATCTTAGTGCTTTAATTTTTTTAGGCTCATGTTTTGTTCTGCTATTAAACAAAAAGAAAAGGAAGAATTGAATGCCAGGATTCATCAGAGTGCGTTTTTTCTGATTCAGTTATTGACTCTCCGGAGCATAAATATGGTTGTTTTATGTAGGAGCAAGATGTATTGCTTGTAGCTTTGCAGGTAGGGAGCAGATCATTTATTTCTCATTGCATTTAATTTTACCATAGAGAAAAACTTAATGTGAATTATTAATAAAATCATTATAATCATGATTATTGAGCAAGATGAGAAGGTTTGCCAGGAACTGAGCAATTTCTCTTCCTTGGCTTCATGTTCTATTTACTGAATAATAATGTTATTTAGAAAACAAATGAAGGCTAAGATTAGCTTTACTAAAGAGAAGACAAGAGCTGCTATTAGGCAACATTTTTCTCTCAGGTTGTTAGAAACGATGTTCCATATGTCTCAGAACTTCTATTTTTGCTGATGTAAATATTTTTCTTTTTATAAAACTGACTTAAACCATATGTGCCAGAGATCCAACAAGACATGCATCCTACATTCAGATAGCTAGGTCCTGCTATCATGTCAAGGCTAATTAAGCCCAAGTGCATATTAAAGTGTTACACTATTAGCCATGGGAATCATAAAATGTGATTTTTTTTTTTTTTTTTTTTTTTTATCACCCTGCTTCTTGAGAACCCAAAGATGGTTATTGTCATAGACAGGGCTTCTCATTGACTGGTGCATTTCTGTGCCACTTTAGCGTCCACTGTGGTTTTGATCAGGAGAGTGCTATTTAAGTAAACCATCACCATCACCTTGGAGCGTGCAAAGTATCTCCCTTTTTGGTTAAACCAAGCAGAAGCATGGCTTTGCAGGCACACCTCTGTGCTTTGTCCAGCTGTGGATGTTTAGAGGTGGCTCAAAGCATCCCCCAGCTGTGGGCAGCATGGACTTCCGGGTCTCAGCACCAACTGCTTCACTTATCAGCTGAAGTTCTGGGGTCTAAACCCCCAGCCCTGAATCAGGTTTGACATATGGATGATGACCACAGCCAGGCAAGAGAGACCTTCCTCTTGGTTTTCTCTCAAGGCCTGGCCAACCGTAGGTGAAAACCAGTCAGGAAATTACTACCAGGTGCCCTGCCTTTAGAATTAACATCAGGTGCCCTGCCTCTAAAGTTAACAGTATAAAGGCTGGTTCTGCCTGCCATGAGTGAGGAAGTTTACTTATGTAGTGGGTGTGTTATATGGGGTTTCCAGTTATAGGTAGGCTCTCTGGCTGTCCACTACAATTAGAGTTCCCATTGATGGTGGGACAATGTCAACACCAGGACAGAAAGAGGATTATGTATGTAATGATGCTTTCCTTGGCAATTACTATGTGATTAGAATTGGACTAATGACCTGGCTTATTCCTTCCCCCATGACCTGGTTTCTGACTTGGGGTCCCTTCTTTCTTTGCTTTATCATATACCATGGGTGAATGTGCTGATCTATTTATTCCTCTGTCTGTTAGCCAAATCATATCTTTCCTATAGATTCTGGAATGGGATGATAAAACCTTTCCTGTATGTATATTGCTAATGGCCTTGTCACAGAATCACAGAATGTTAGGGGCTGGAAGGGACCTCTGGAGCTTGAGGCCTACCCCTCTGCCAGAGCAGGACCATCTAGTCTAGGGCAGGTCACACAGGAACGCATCCAGATGAGTCTTAAATCTCTAAGGCAGGAGACTCCACAACCTCCCTGGGGAGCCTGTTCCAGTGCTCTGGAACCCTTACAGTAAAGAAGTTCTTCCTCAGGTTGAGGTGGAACATCCTGTGCTCCAGCTTGTATCCATTGCCCCTCGTCCTATCACAGGGCACAAGTGAAAAGAAGCTGCCCCTTTCTTCCTGACACCCAGCCCTCATATTTATACACATTAATGAGATCCCCCCTAAGTCTTCTCTTCTCCAGACTAAAAAGCCCCAGGTCTCTCAGCCTCTCCTCCTAAGGCAGGTGTTCCAGTCCCCTATGCATACTCACAGCCCTTCACTGGACTCTCTCCAGTAGATCTCTGTCCCTCTTGAAATGGGGAGCCCAGAACTGGACACAGTACTCCAGGTGAGGTCTCACCAGGGCAGAGTAGAGGGGGAGGAGGACCTCCCTTTTCCTTCCTACTGTGGCACACAGTCAGCAAAGATCAGCTCTGCTGCACCAGCGCTGCTCCTTCTGCCAACACAGACAGCATTTATCCACTCTTTCGTCACTCATCTAACATAATTTTTCCTGATACAACTGAGAGGTCTGTCTGAGATGTGGCAGATAGCTGATAGGTGCCATGGGACTGACAGATCAGTCTATGCTAAGGGCAGAAAGAGGCTGCTGTCCTTTCTGTTGTATGACTGTGGATGTTGCAAAGGAGAAAGATTCCTGCCCATTTTACTAGCTGCCTGCAATACCTGAAGGAAGCAGGGCAAATATTTCAAAAAGAAACCCAAGATTTGTTTACATTTTCCAGCGGTGGCAATAAGGACACTTCATCTGTAATTATTTGTTCCCATGGTTTATTACTCTCCCTACTTAAGGCCTCATTTCAAATCTGTTCAGTTTGTGGAGCTTCAGCTGCTCACCTTTGCATCCTGTAGAAGTCAGCTAGTGCTGGATTGCTGCAGGGCCATCTTGGTGAGGGTGCCCCATCCAGCTCCTCTCCATGGCACCGAGCTGTGTCTGTACAGATCACCCACAGGCTGTGGCTGCACCACTGGCTTTTACCATCCTTGCCACATGCAAAACATGAAGTTTCTGGGGAGGAAAGAAGTAGCGTGAGAAGTAAGCTCCTTCTACCTGAACACCACAGCAAAAACAAAGGCAGCATGTTATCTCTGCAGGTGACTAGATGGTTTCCTGGCTGGTTTGCTACCAGGGCATTCTTGTGGCATCATCTGGCTAGATGCTCAGAGCAAAGCAATGCATGTAGCCAAGAAAGTGTTTTTCCAGGTGCTATCACTGTACTTTGAGATGCAGGTGTAGATACAGACCCATCTCTCACGCTAGAAGCAGGTGCTACCTCTGTGAGGAGTTGCTACCTAATGTGAAAAAGGCCTCTGAACTTCAGAAACCAACTCTAAGAAGTAAAAAACAAACAAAAAAAACCCAAACCAACCAACCAAACAAAAAACCCCAAGAAATTAGACAATTGTGTGTAACTGTTTTTTAAAAGGAATGTTTTATTTGTCATTTTCTCCCCAGAGATGGTCTTTGGCATGAGGGAGGTGTGTATGGAGAGAGGAAAGTGTCTTATCTGGATACACGTCTTTTGAAAGAGAGTGAAAGGTAAAATTTAATAATCTCACCCAGGACAATTACTTGAATTCTAATAAAACATGTAAACACAGTGAAGATTAAAAATGTCCTGTCAATAAAGAACTTTAATCTGTAAAAACCTCACACTAAACCAGAGGGAATGTCTCCTGACAAAGGCCCTTCAGTTCAGCAGAATGCTGTGACTGTGGCTCTGCAGTGGAAGGCTGTTCCCCCTCCATCCTCCTGGACACACAGTAATGTCAATTAGCCAGAGGGTTTGCAAGATTTTCACTGCTTGTGTGCCCTCATTTCAGTTCTGCAGGCACATCTGGCAGTGTCATGCTTCACCAAGTGGTACCATACAAATGGGTGAGAAATAAATGAAGGAATATTAGTAGCCAATATGAAACTTCATCAGTGAAGATGGTTTTAAAGTAATAGCTATTGTTTTAGTTAGAAGAAAATGTATACCATTATTACTATCTAGCAGGAAGCTGCAAATAGTTCCTCATCAGGAATATGCTATGCCTATTGGTTTTGAGTAATATCACTGAATGAAGTCTAACTCTGAACTCTTTTTAAAAGACAATGCCTTTTTTATAAGACATTTCTTTTCAAGAGTTGGTTTTAATCCTTTTTGCATGATTGGCAGAATGTGGGGTATTTTAGTTCGTGTGTATCTTACAAAAGACCAAATATACTTGTCTTTTTACAAGTGGGATGATGCCAATTGCTGGACAAGGTCTTTGTGAAACCACCTGGTATATGCCATCTATTTTAACTGCTGTATTGCTCTAGCACATTTGGAGTGAAAGCTTTGCACAGCTTTAACTGATGTACCCGTTTCTCTGCTAAAGAGAAAAGCACAGCAGTATAACTACTGCTACAGTAACATATAACTGACACTTTTTACCTTTAAAGAGTTTGGAAAGATTAAATAACCTCCAGAACTTCCCATCATGCATAGCCAAAGTAATTTAAAGTGTTTTCTAGACCTTAAAGGCAGATTTTTCATGTATTTTGGCAAGATTTCAGGGTCTCTGCAAGCAGCTCAGACAGACTTTTAGAGAAGAAGTGTTAAGATGGGATTTCTCTGTACATGCAAGTTCTAGTTTGATCTTGTGAACTGTCTGTGGCCTTGGAAGCAACTGTCAGGAGCCCCAAAGACAAGGTAAGTGGCAGCCTGGGTCACCGTGAGACTGTCAGACAGCTGTGGTCCTCCCTACTGCTTTGTCTGCCTGTGCCAGGCCCTAGGACCCAGCCTGGTCACTGCTTGTGTGGAGTAAGGAAGAGGTGAAGACTGGCAAAGCAGCAATTGCTTTCAAAAGAGTTTTGATACGTTTTCCCAAAGCACTTGGTACCCTCTTACATATACCACCAGCAGCAGAGAAATTGCATTAATGAACCCTCACTGTTCCTCTTTCCCCATTCCCAAACTTAGCTGTACCTCCATCCTTGTTCAGCTGCTTCTCCAACACCTTCTGTAGCCCACTCTCCCTTAAAGGAGGATTAAATAATTAAATTTGCCTGTACTGTAGTTGTCAGCTCTGCTGTATTTTATTCTATGCACCTCCTGTGCTTGTGTTGACAAGACAGAGAAATTGCATACCACAAACAGATCTTTGGGAAGGGAAAGGACACCAGCAGAGCAGCAGCAGGAA
>NW_008623768.1:6444-23221 GCF_000691845.1 Merops nubicus
GTTCAGAGAAGAATTTGCATTTTGGTGTGAGACTCCAGGTACAGAGTGTCTCGGTCACGTACTGGAGCAATGAGGGCAGTGAGGCATGGATCACACATTTGTGTCTTACCAAATTTGGAGATGTTTCAAAGCAAACTGAAGCAGCTGCCTTGGGCAATGGCTGTGGCATCTTGACTGCAAGCAGCTGTCACTCCTGCATAGATATCTGTGAAACCAAGGGAAGGATCTTTTCACTCAAGGGTTTATCTATTTAACAACAACATTCAAGACATTAAATTTCTGCAGTATAAAGTAGTTCAAACATGCTGAGAAGGGGACCACCTTGTACCAGTGCTATTGTGAACTGAACCTCAACCAGCCAGTGCCCTGAACCAGTACACCTACACTAAGTGTTTGGCCTTGTGTTGTAACTGGACTCCTGAAAATCTTGTACCTGCTTTGCTGCAAAATTTGGTTCTGAGTGAATCCATCTTGTCTGGATACCTATGAGTAAAAAGGAGCCTTGTGAAGGGGCAGCAACACAGGAGCAGCTGAGGGAAGAGGTGTGACACTGTGCTGAGTAGGTTATTAGGAGAATGGACATGTAGTGCAGTTGAGCAAGGTTTGGTGATCTCCTCTGCATGGATTCAAGAACAGGACATCTCTAGAGAGGCTGCTCTCTGAAGCATTTGTCACTAGGGAAGAAGGGACAGCAGGAAGCCTGTTTCTTACAGATTTAGTTTTTTTAACTTTAACATTTCCTTGCACCCACATAGAAATAGTGAGAATGATGCTCTTACCTACCGAGCCATAAACCATTTTCAGTCATTTGTTTTTATCTCAGTGAATCTTCAAGTATTTTAAAGAGCAATGAGGACAAAAGCACCTTTGCAAGGATAATTACCTAACACCTGCATCAGAAGAGGGCCTTGTATTTGATTGCTTTAAAGAAAAAGAAACCAGCAGCAAACAATGGAAATATAAATCTATTATTTGGGATCACTCCATGACAATAAATCAATGACTGCATCCCTTAGTTCCATTTTCAACCCCTGTAAACTTCTTGATACCCCTTAATTGGTTTGGTTCTCTTATTGATTTGTACAGCTTGCAGGGGTCAGCAAGGTTACAGTGAAGCCGTCTCTCTTCTTTGCTTCACTTTGTGTTGCCACCCACTGTATAATTAACCTCCTGCTACCTTTTAAAATGCTAACTTAGCTTCAAATATTCAAAGAGACTGTATGCTTAATGCAGATTTTTGATAAGGAACTCATAGCCTGTAAAACGCTAGGTTTTTAAATAATTTTGAACATAGTAAAATATTGCAGAACCTTATTATAGATATTTTAGAAAGACTGAGTTTACTTAGGTATTTCAATATTTGTCTGGAAGAGACAAAGAAAATGGGGAAAAAGGACAGACAAAATGTAATTATTCAGAACTCAGTTTTCTGAATTTCCACTGGCAGTAGATATGATGGTGTCCCTCCTCTCCATCATTGCCATCACCTGCAAGTGTTGCTAATAGACATTATGAGGGTCTCTCAACTATAGAAGTGCTAATAGATGCCATTCTAATGCTGTCCATCATAACAAATTATAATAATTTACAGCATGTCCGTAGAGAGGCAGAACAAAGCAGAGATCAGGAATTGAAATAGTGCAGTGGCAATTAAAACACTTGTGCTTAGCAGCTGCTTCTAAATTGCTAGAAATGGGTATTTACATAAACAAGGGCTTTCCTTTACTGAAAGGGGCTTGTGTGTCATGTAGGGTCTGCTGTTCTCTTTTCTGGTTTCTAGGCATCCTGCAGCACATGAAGAAATTCAGCTGCATGATCATATTTATTCCTTCCTCCTGCAAAGAGCTGTTTCAGGGCATTTGTATTGCTGAGTGTCCCCTAGTAACAAAGAAATTAAATTACCCTGAGGAATAAACTATGTTCTTAACTTGTAATCCAAATGCAGACATTTAGTTTCTCATACACTTTTTGAAAGGTCTTCCTTAAGTAATTTGAGATTCAGTCCCAAGACTGTCTTTTAAAGAAATCTGTATGTCTTTAGACATTTAAGGTAACCCCTGTTTAAAGGATAGGATTTGTCTGGACTTCCTTTCTATCACTGAGGGGACACAGAGGGGTAACATTGCAATCTAAGGCTATATCACTGGCAGGCTTTTTTTTTTCTGATTGTTCTAGGTATTTTCCAAACATAAATAAGACTAAATTAGTAGGCAGAAGATATTCTTTTAACCCAAGTAGTTAAGTTTGTACCTATTATTAATCCACCAAATTCCTCTTTGGTTGCAGAACCAGTATTTTCAGGAGAGGTTTCAGTAGCAAACGGCCCAGAAGCAGCCTGTGCCAAGGTATGGCTGGGGCCAGTGTTGGCTGTTGGAACGGTGAAGGTGGATGAGAAAGTGGGAAAGAGAAGGGTGATTCTGGCTGTGAGGGAAGGAGTGTTTCAACACTTGGGTGCCAGTGGGAAGATGCGATGGCAGGCAGGTATATTTGAGAGGCCCACTTGTGCCCCGTGCAAGACAGCACAGGCAAGGGGAGGTTAGTATAGGGTCTTCCTATGTAATTAAATAAGGTTCTGTGGTTGGTGCATCTAAGGAGACAGACAGTGTGAGACAGAATCTGTCCCAAAGATGATTTAAGGTAATTAGTGAGCAGAGATGTTTGCTGGCTTCTTTACTTGTGTTTCTGAAGCATGCTGCAAGCTGGGGAGAAGGGGATGTTTCTAGGAAAAGCAAAAAGAACACTGTTAAAGAACATACTAGTTTACTTCACTTTATAAAGACACTTCTCCCTTTCCCCTCTCTGTATAAAAAGTGTTCTCATAACATGCATTCTAAGTAGGAATGCTTTGCTAGTGCACTGTTACAGACAGAGAGAAATCCCACCCAGAAACTTCTTGACAAAAGGCAGTTTTCAGTGTCTGCTGACAGGATGATGCACTAACAATCTAGCTTGAGGTTTTGGTTTTTTTTTTTTTCTATAGGGGAATTCTGTATAGGAGGCAAAAAGGTGACTTTTATAAGAGAGAAAACTATTTTATCTCTGGGAATTGGACACTGTCAATTTATCAGATACAACAATATTGAACAGCAAAAAAAAATATTTTAGAAAGAAAATTAGAAATTTTTTTGTTACCTTTTATAGACCACTGACTGTGATTTGACTACTAGCTGTAAGCATCTAGAGGGGATGAAGATTTCTCAGCACAAGGTTAATTTTTTTTTTTTTCCCACTGGAAACAAATAAATTTAGTCAAAATGTCATATTACAGACATGCAATACAATCAAATAGTGATAATTAAAACTGGACAACATTAACTGGGTAAAGTAAGTATCCTTCATGGTATGTGGCAGTTAATGATTAAAATGAGTGAATTAGAAAGGTAGTGGTCTCTCCACTATCTGAACCTTTAAGACTGCTTGTTTTTCTATTAAAAAAAAAAAAAAAATTCTCTTGAATTGAAGTTTGCAGTTATATTATGGAGGAAATCATAACCAAGGCAGATAACGATCCCTTTCTGCCTTAAACACAATTCCATTACCCATCTGTCATCTAGGCAGAAATATCAATTTGTTGGAAAGTTCTTCACAGATTTTGGGGAATTCTGACACACACCTCTCATTCATTTTAATTCCTTTGCACAACTCTGCAAAACCTTGACTAATATTTTTTTCTTAAAACACTAATCTTTTGAGCCACACATAATTACAGTTTGATCTTTAGGCTGGCAAAGATTACACCATGGAAATATAGAACAATAGTTGTTATTATGGATTTTTCTATTGCCATCTGTTGTGTGTATTACACCACTGATGAAACCTGCATGTGCTGAGACCTTTCGACTGCTGCCCACCCAGACAGCTGTAACAGCTTCATTTTCCTGTTGCAGGAGTATTCTTTGTTCACTTTTCACAGCTTAGGACAGAGGGAGTAAACTGTGCTAGTATGATCTTTTTCTTTGTGGTGTGTTTTTTTTTTTTTTCCTTTTTTCTATTAAATGAAATACCAGTCTTACATGATAATGCCAAAGTCATTATTCTGTGCATTTTGATTTGCCTTATATCTTTCTGTTCCTTATCATTGATTAATGATTTTTTTATAGAGCTGTGCCTTTGAGTTCTTTTTCCACCATTTTTCATATTTTATGATGCATGCAGATGTGTGTGATAAAGATTCATCAATGTCAGCATCCTTCTACATCTGTTTCTTTCCCAAGGATCACTCTATTTGGCTGGATCTCTGTTTGCCATTTCAGAGGTAGAGTACTCAGGCTGTCTCTCACTGATGCCCTGCTGTAACTTGTGTAGCCAAAAAAATCTAAAATCTATGTTTGGGGGTTGGGGCTTTAAGGATTGTTTGCTTTGCTGGTACTATATTTCTCAAACTGAAGGCGATGTCCCGTTACAGCTGACACAGCATTAAGGTTTGGAAAATTTCAGTGAGAAAAAAAGTTGTAAATAACTGATGCTTTATTACTGAGTGCACAAATCCTCACTGCATTTATATTCTGCTGACCTACTGGTGTTTCTGGCTTCCTCAGACAATGTCAGGGAGGCTGACTAGATGGCTCTCAAACCTCACAGTTGGCTACATGGTACCTGTACCTTGGTCACCAGTGACTGACAGCAGCTGCTTTTCTAACTGGCTTTACATGCCACATTTTCCAACCCTACAGTTTTCTCTGTCCATTTCCTTCCTTTTCTGCATTGTAGTTAACATTTTCTTCTTATGAAGTGATGGTCTGTTGTGTGACTTGTCTGTTTCCAGTTTTGCTCATACTGACCTATTTTGTATCTTCATCATACTATCAGCTTGTACTGTGTGCTGATGTTACCTGCCACTTGGCAAGACCTACATCACCAGGTGGCACAAACTTTCTTGAGAAACCAGCCAAAGGCTTCCACTTATCAGTTCCAGTGCATTGACAGTCTGTACAGCCTGGGTTTCTTTCCCAACAAAATATCAAAGAAATTAAATTCTCATAGGATTGGAGTAAAGGTCCTTTTAGATGTTGCAAGCTAAGTAAGGAGCAAAAAGCAAGTGGTAGTATTTAATGATCACTTTTCAGGATGGGGAGAAGTCAGCAGTGTGGATCAGTCCTGGGATGAGATTGTGAAGGTCATGGGAAAAATGAATGCAGGTTTGTTATTCAGAAAATCCCACAATCCAAGAACCGTGGGGCTTTGTGAAAAAAGTAGGAGATGAGTTTAAAGCAGATGGAAGCAAGCACATGGAGCAGACAGTTACAGCTGCAGGGACCTGCTGCTATGGAAGGTTTCAGAGGCAAACAGTCGATTTGAAAGCTCTTAAGTCAATTTTTGGAGGAGTCCATAAGGAGTTTCTAGTTAAAAATGTTTCTATAACTACATTAACAGCAAAGGGAGGACTAAGGAGATTCTCTGTCCTCTGTTGGCTGTGTGGGGAAATACAGTGACCAACGACAAAGAAAAGGCTGAGGTACTTAAAGCTGCCTTTGGCTCAGTCTATAATAATAAGACCAGTTGTTCTCCAGATACCCAGACCCCTGAGTTGGGAGACTGGGATAGAGAGCAGAATAAAGCTCCCATAACCCAAGAGGAAATGGTCAGTGACCTACTACACCACTTAGATGCACACGGGTCTGTAGGATAGATGGGATCCACCTAAGGATACTGAGGGACTGTGCAGAAGTGCTCACCAAGCCACTTTCCATCATGAGTCAGAAGTCCTGGCTAACTGGGGAGATCCCAGATGACTGAAAGTGTCAGATGTGACACCAACCTACAAGAAGAGTCAGGAGGAGGACTCAGGGAACTACAGGCCTGTCAGTCTGACCTTGGTGCCAGGGAAGGTTAAGGAGCAGATCATCTTGAGTGTCACCATGCAATATTATAGGAAAAGCAGGTGATCAGGCCCAGTCAGCATGGTTTTATGAAAGGCAGGTCTTGCTTAACTAACCTGATCTCCTTCTGTGACAAGGTGACCTGCCTAGTAGATGAGGGAAAGGCTGTGGATGTTGTCTACCTAGTCTTAAAGCTTTTGACACTGTTTCTTTTGTGACACTTCTCCTGGAGAAACTGGCTCCTCATGGCTTGGATGGGCATACTTTTCACTGGGTGAAAAACTGACAGGATGACCAGGCCCAGAGAGTGGTGGAAAATGGAGTTAAATCCAGTTGGTGGCTGGTCACAAGTGATATTCCCCAGGGCTCAGTACTGGGGCATGTTCTCTTTAATATCTTTATCAGTCATCTGAACAAGGGTATTGAGTGTACCCTCAGTATGTTTGCAGATGACACCAAGTTAGGTGGGTGTGTTCAGTTTGCTTGAAGGTAGAGAGGCTCTGCAGAGGGATCTGGACAGGCTAGGCTGTTGGGCTGAGGCTAGTGGTATGAGATTCAACAAGGCCAAGCGCCGGGTCCTGCACCTGGGTCACAACAACCCCGGGCAATTCTACAGGCCTGGGGAAGAGTGTCAGGAAAGCTGCCTGTCAGAAGAGGACCTGGGGATGCTGATTAATAGCTGGCTGAATGTGAGCCAGCAGTGTGCCCAGGTGGCCAAGAAGGCCAACGGCATCCTGGTTTGTATCAGAAATAGCATGGCTAGCAGGACCAAGGAAGTGATCAAACCCCCTGTGCTCTGCACTGGTGAGGCCAAACCTCAAATACTGCATTAAGTTTTGGGCACCACACTAGAAAAAAGACATTGAGGTGATGGAGCATGTCCAGAGAAGAGCAACAAATCTGGTGAAGGGTCTAGAGTACAATTCTTCTGAGAAGGGGCTGCAGGAACTGAGGTTCTTTAGCCTGGAGAAAAAGAGGCTCAGGAAAGACCTTACTGCTCTCTACAAGAGATGGTAGCAAAGTGGAGGATTGTTATTAACCATCTCTTCTCCCAACTATCAAGTGATAGGACAAAAGTAGATGGCCTCAAGTTGTGCCAGTGGAGGTTTAGATTGCACATTAGGAAAAACTTCTTCACTGAAAGGGTTGTCAAGTATTGGAACAGGCTGCCCAGGGAAGTGGTGGAGTCACTATCCTTGGAGGTACTTAAAAGTTGTGTAGATGTGTTGCTTAAGGATTTGGTTTAGTGGAGACCTGGTAGTGCTGGGTTACTGATTGGACTTTGATCTTCAAGTTCTCTTCCAACCAAAATGACTCTGAGTTCTTAAAAGTCTTAAGCTGGGACAGTCGTCCTAATGTCCCTAACTCAACAGTCATGGATGCTGAGGAGCTGTGAGAAGATGGATTGCAGAATGTGGCCAGACTAATGTCTGCTTCCAGAACAGCAGCTCTGGCTGACACTGGCAGAGACAGAGCTGATCATCTGGCTGTGACCCACCAGAGCATCTCTTCTGTCCCAATATCTGCTTGTCTGTGACACAGTAAGGCAGCTACAGCCACTACAGCAGCCAGGCCCTTCCCATCCACCAGCAATTCCAATCCCCTCATCGCTGTGCCAGACACGGTGGGGCAGATCTGCTTTGTAGAGCAAGAGGAAAATAAAACTTATCTTCCATGAGATCTCCCTCCATGCATTAATATAGCCTAGCAAATGGAAGATAGTTCCTCATATCTGTCTATTATGAAGTTAGAACAGCAGGGTTTTTTTCACACAGAGCCAGGCCCTATATGGCACAGGCAGACCTTCTGTGGTCAACCTAATTCTCACTGAGCAGCTTCAGTATCTCTCCACTGTACTCCCCTGAGCCCCAAGCTGTTGATTAATAACTGTCCTGGTTTGAGCTAGAACAGAACTAATTCTGTTCAGCGATTTTACTTTTCAGGTAAGTAACTAAGCTTCTGACCAGTGGCACTCTCTGAAGTTAACAGCATATTTTTGCAGACAGCGTCTGCTTCCAGGAGTGATAACTCTTGATGTATAATAGTTGCTACCAAGGACTAGTATGTAGAAAGGCTCTTGCTTATACTTGCTCCCAAGCAGACCACAGTCACTGCTCAATCTTGTGTACTGTGTTGGGGGTGCAGAAAGTAAAATTCCACTCCTGAGGGGAGGAGCAGACAGGACAGGTGACCCTAAACTGACCAGCAAGGTATTCCATCCCTTATACATCATACTCAGTATAAAGCTGAGGGATCACGAGGGTTGAGCCTCTTCAATGGCCAGTGTCAAAGGAGGACTCTTTTTTTCTACCTTTGATCCTGATCCATGTATTCCTGAATCTAGTTCCTTTCTGCTGCTGAGTAACAGTCTGTTCCTTCCCCAGTGCCTTCTCCACAGCATCAGTAGTGATGTAATAGCTGTCGGGGTGTTTGGTTCAATATTGGTTTTCAATATATTTGTACATATTTTTTTATTATTCTTTTTATTAAAGCTATTTTAGTTTTCTACTCCATAACTCTCATCCTTATTCCCTTTCTAGTCCCCTTGGGGAAGGGAGAGGGGTTAATAGAGAGTGTCTGTCATTTGTCTAGTGCCCAGTCCTGCCCTAATGTTTGACAATAACTCACATAATGAAGAGTTAGCAGTAAAAGAATTTCCCATGTGGCTGATGTTCTGGTTTCTGGGAGTCTGAGATGTGACTGATTCTGTTTTAAAAAGGGAACAAATAAAATAGTGAAGGATTTTGTATGGCCTTTATCACTTTAAAGGTGTAGGAATATTAAAGAATAGGAAAGTAAATCTCAAGGTCAAAATCACTGTTGTCATCATATGATGAAAAGAAAGCCCAAATGTGAGTTGAATGTGTCTGACCTGGAAGCAAACTAACACTGGCAGGAAGACTGCTGTCTGCCATGTCTACAAAGGAGAAAGCAGAGAGCAACACCTAACCAGATGACAGAAACCTTCAATCTTCTATACAATGTCCTCAGGGGTCAGCTGTGGTACTTAGAAGTACCTGTTCATTTATGTGCCACAATAGACAGCTGTGACATAGAGCTGACACTGTTGTTTTTCCCCAAACACCAACTGAGGAAATCTTGCAATTTGTAGGACTCTGAGGAATAACTGATTCCTGTATTGCAAGACAGCCTGGACTGGTACCTTATTTGCTTTGGTTCTGTCATTGCAGCTGAATATCAGATGGGGAGATCCACAATTCAAGATTGAGCAGTGTCCTGAAAATTAAAAAAAAAAAAAAAAAGCCAAAAATGCAAAATAATCAGCATTACTTCTGCTTAACGCCAGGCTAGTTCCTACAGAAAAGGAGATTAAGAGAGGAGAGAATTACTGAGTTCAAAGGTCGAATGCAGCTGTGAAACACTGAGCCCGATTCAGTGCCTGTGGGTAGATCCTGTGTGAAAACTGGGGAGTCAACCAGCTTCTAGAAGAGGCTTCAGGTATTTGACTGTATAAAACTACTGAAGGTTTCTGTGCTTGGTCCAGTGTACTGCAGTAACTGTTCGCAGGCGTAGTGGCAGTGTGAAATACCGTGTGCTTCCTTCCGATGAAGAGAGACATAACAGAAGTGACATCGTCACCTGGTTCAAAGCATTGAGCTGCTTACTCTGGCCAAAGCTGTCTCACCCTTTTTTTTTAAAAAATTATTTCTAATTTATTTCTAACAGGAACAGTGCATGTCTGCACTACTTGGAAGTCCGTGTCACATGCCCCACTGGGATTAATATGAAGGAGCTGAGAATGCATCAGAAAACAAGAGCACTGTGAATATACTGGTCCGTGGACTGGGCAATTCTATATGAGAAGGGGACATGTAGGCACCGATCTTCAGTTTTATGAGTAATGGCTGGATGGAACCTGGTGCGTTTTGTTTTGTTTTTTTAAAACAAACACCACTCTGAAAAACACATTTCAGATTGACCCAAAACTTTTTTCAGTTCTTTATTTTTGCAGTGGGATCAGAATAACAGCAATCATTTACACAATTACAATGTTAATATCTGATTAGTAAATGCAACTCTAACAGTAGAAGTGATCCACCTCTGCATTTCTCTGCCAATCTTCCTATCATGGCGTTTCCAATAATCTGTCTGCTTCTGACCTGTTCTTTCTATCCCTTTCCTTCCAACAAGAAAATGACAGTATTCCCTTCCTTGTTCTTTCAGTCGAGCATGATAGAAAGTACCAAAATATGTGTATATATTTCTATGGCTATATATGTGGCCAAAATATTATACAGTACAGTCTGAAGCCCTCAGCAAATGTCACTGTACACAGCAAAATGGTAAACACAGTTCATAACTACAAATGGTTTGAAACAGAATATTTCAAAATGATGCAGTCATTTAATTCTATCATTGACAACATTAGATGTTTCTTTGTGTCTCTTTTCCTAACTAAGGGAAAGTGAAGTAATGACAAACTGTGGCATGAAGCAAAAATATTTGTTTCATTGGTTTAACAATGCTTTGAAGAAATCTTCAAATGTTTAGTAGTTAGTTACTTCCTGGAATAAAAATTACAGTGCAAGAGTTTATAAAACCAAGCTTCCTGCATATGTTTAATGCATTAGTGGTATTATTGATTTCTTCTATTTCTGTCAAAATTTGATATTCATCTTTCTTGTTCTGCTAATTATTTCAATAGCCAACTGATATCCAATAGGTTCTCTAGTGCTTATTTCCTTCTCTGTAGGGTTTGTGAGATGGGCTTGATGTTCTGATCTGATTGTCTACCTCACATTAGGCTGACTGAAAAATGAGGGAGTATTGCTGGATGAGCCAGCAGAGTAACTAATCATTAACTGTTTTAAGCAATTCCTAAATCTCATTAACATTTGAATTTGGCTGTATGTTGATGAACATAGATATGACATAAAGCACCAGGATGCTTAGGGAAATGGTATTGAATACATACATTTATACAGAAAAGATATATTTTTATATATATATACATACATATTTGTAGGAGGGTTGCAGTAAATCATTACTTCAAGACATGCATTTTATTGTATTTGCTCCTAAGATGGGGTGGAAAGAAGTGTTCAGCAATTGCTCTCCTTTATTGATGGCTCTTCTGGATCCTGTCTTGTCACTGGAGGTCACAGTTAAAGTATCACAAGATGTACCTCAAAAGACTAAATATTCCCTCCAGAACCCATTGGTGCTGTGGGGTAAGTGGTGAGCTGTGTGACAAGGCATCACAGGCAGTCACTTCCTTCCTGCATTGAGCAAGGGATGTCACCAGAAGAGTGTCTAATATTATAGATCTCCAATTAATGGTGCTTCCTGGAACCTTCCCTGCCCTGCTCAGCCTGTTTTTCTGCAGCAGCTTTTAAGGAACAGTACACAAGTCTATGTTGCTGTTAATCACCTTTGGCTGGCCGAGAACTGCAGACCTTACAGCATTCATCCATGACTCTGTCTCTGCCAGGCTTGTCTACAGTAGTGCAACTATTTTAAGTTGTTCGCTGAGCAGTGCTGCTGATGGAGGGAATGTCAAATGCCTTCTTGCAAGATTACCTCAAATAGGTATGTTTTTTTTCAGTGATTTGTCATGTATATTTATACTACTAAAAAACTTAATTTTCCTTCTATATAGAGAAGTGCAATAGTGAGACTTGGTATTGCATGATTTCTGTGCTATCTCTGCCTTCTAGTGCTAATCAACTGCCTAGAATAACTATCAAACAAATACCTATGTAGATGAGCAGGGGTTTGCACACATTCCATTTAATTATAGACAAAAAAAGCTTATGATTAGCCAATATGCTTTATGGTAAAAATGTTTGCTGATACCAGAGTGCATGGGAAATGCACACTCAGTGTACTTGGAAGCTTAGAAGTGAGTCACTTCGTTTAGTAGAGAAAATAAGCACCCAGATATTATCTGACTGCTAAGCTGCTCTGATTTTTCTTTTATTTGCAAGGATTCTTTCAGGCAGGCCTAGAAAATATTTAAAGCTGTACAAATGAGGTATGCAAGAAAAAGAGACATTAACAAACTTTAACTTACAGTCCTCGCAGAATGAGTCTTTCTATATCCTCATGTCTGCAGAATCTGGCTGCTTTTCAGGTCTCTTCTTTGCAGCAGGCCTTGATCCCATCAATCCTCTGAACTCCTACAAAGCTCTGAAATGGGGAGAACTCCTCAGGTCACATGCTGAACCAAAATGAGCAGAAAGACAGCGATTCCCCCACATTCCTTGCTCCCAGCTCCCATCCAACCTTCACCCACAGAGCTGGTGCAGGCAGCGGGAGTCACAGGGAGGTACAAGCAGGAGAGGGCTGTGGGTCTACTACTTTTTCAGCCTTTCCCTTTTGTAGGGGAATCGAACCCCAGCACCAGCACTGATTTCCTGAGCTATTTGCTGGGATTGCCCTCTGCTGGGCCAGGGTGAGCTGGGCTCCCACTGCTGTGCTGCATGCAGGGCAGGCACCAACAAGCCAATAAAACCACTGCTGACCATTATCTCCCTTGTGTCTTGATGGCCCCTGTCTGAAAAGTGATTCCTAATGGCACCAGTGATTTCCAAAGCAGAATTGCCTTTCTCTATAGGAAAGGTTCTTTAGGTCTTGGCTTTTCTCTCTCCCAGTGACTGAGAAAAGATCAGAGAGAGGGTTTGATGTAGGGGAAGCCCAGTCACTTGGCAGCTTGTCATTGCCCCTGCAAAGCTTTGCTCTCTTCATTTAGAGGCTGCAGGTTGAAACTGAAGCCATGTCTCACAGGTCTGGAAATGCTACTGATTCAGTCAATAATGTCATCTTGTAGTCGTCTGTGACTGCAGCTTTTACAGTGCACCTCACACCAGTCAGGGCAGACCCCACCTATAAACTCCAGCTTAAATGGAGGCATGGCTGTTTAAAATGTTTCCTTGATTATCGTGTGTTAGTATGTTCCTGTGAAAGGGTGTGAGAGTGAGGGCAGCAGGGTGGAATGCTGCTCTTCATCCTGACAGCTCCTGTCCTGGTCTGAGGAAACCTTCTAGAGCAGAGACTGTGCCATCCCTTGGAGCCACACAGCCAGCTCAGAGGGTGGACAGGTCTGAGAGGCTGGGCAAAGGGGCATAAAGGCTGAGGAGAATATAAAAGCCCTGCAAAGAAGTCAAGTACTGAGAAAAGTAGGATTCAGACATAAAAGGGTTTGTGCAGCATCAACTGCACCACAGGAAAGCAGTGAAATGGTTTTAGATGGGGAGGGAGCTGCTAAGTGTCAGACCTAGTGCTTCTTTGTCTACTACTGCTTGGGCTGATAACCCCTGTCCTGCATACATAAAGTTCTTCCTTCCTTTCCATGTGGGTGAACATAATGGGGCATAACTTGCAGGAAACAAAGTGAAAAGTGACCTGAGACCAACATGTAAGAAGTTAGCTTCTCGAAATGATGCTGTATACACTGCGATCATTATGTACCTCACCGTTCTGAAGAATAATACAGCTACAAAAGCAAACAGTACTTATACAGAGTAAATATGTCCCAGCTGACCACAAAACCTAAATGGTCATAGCCACTTTTGACTTAAGCATACATAACAAAAGGTGTATTCAGAGACTTTAAATAAATAATAGTGTTGTTATTTATGAACTGTGACATTGGCTGTGCTGCGTGTGCTGGATCTCTAGACCTGCCTGCAAAGGCTGTGACTGTATTTTTTCTAACATAAATATGGCCAGGCTGGGTTAGTGATTGTGTGAAAGAGTTCTGCAGGAAGAGAAGCAGCAGGATGAGTTCTTCCTTCCCTGTCTATCTCATGTGGTACCTCAGAATGGTTTAGAGACATTGTTACTGTCCCTTCAGTTTTGTAAAACAATGAGAGGTACTCTGGGCACTGAAGAACTTTGGCTTTGCCTATCTGTGATTTCCCACCTCATATACGTTTGGCATAAGAAAGGTTCATTAGGCTCAACTATCTCCTTGCATAATTGTGTTCTGTTGTAGTGAAATGCCCCCTGCCATTTTGTCTAGCCATGAGAATTCTTTGTGTGTCTCAGCGTGAACTGTAAGATGCGGGGTGTGTTATTAATCAGCTCCCAGGAATTACAGTAGCAAACTCTATTTCAGATGTCACCAAAGCAATTTGTCTTGCAAGTATGTGCATTCTAACTTGCTGTTACACTTGCCTTGTCCAGAATGTTTAGACTGTTAAAAGTATTTCATATAAGTCTATTGGACTATGGGCCCATTTAGTACTTCACTTAAAAAGTTATTATAAGTGGCTAGAAATAATTTATTGAAATACAAGAAATATGTGTTATCATTACAGTTTCCCATCCTGTTTCACATCATTTGCCAGGTATTAGCTGTAACCTGCTCCCAACGCAGAGCATTTTACTGGAGCAGTTCACTGCACAGAGCTTCACAGTTAAGGATTCTCTTTGCAAATGCTTATGTAGTGGGTAATCTGATAAAGCTGATCAGAGTGTTTGTGGTTCTGCTTTATTTTATTATTGACTGGACTTTTAAGTTGAGTCTTAATAGGAGCAAATGAATCATGGATCCAGGTATGAACCGCAGAACCCCAGGTAGCCAAGCCATGTCCAAATCAATCCAGTGACTCTGCTGAAGGACAACCTGCATACATATCAGAAAACATCTGTATTTGTATATGCAGATGTAATTTGGAAAACTGCATTTCTTACTCATAGGAGAATTATTTTATTTATAAGCAGTAGTTAAAAAGGAGTTTTTATGAGCCTACAAAGTTGCTTAGAGTTGTAGACTTTTGATTCCAGAATGGGGTTTGAGCAGACTGAAACACAAGTTTTGCTGGGCACTTGGAGAAAGGGCAGAGCTAAAAGATCCCCTAAATTTCTTCATTTTGTATCCTAACACTTCAGCAAGTGATTACAAGCTAAGTATGACAGGAATCAAGAGGCATATTGATCCTTTAAATGTAATCTTTCATCCTTATGCCAAATGGTGATATCCTTTCATATAGCCTCTCTTCATGAATTACTTTCTGCAAGACTTGCAGGACAAGGTCCACTGGAATTTAATCCCAGAGTGGAGGAGTTGTGATCCAGTGTAGAGATGCTGTGTATGCTATATGCAGCCGACTTACTGTTGTACTTAGCTTGATTATTCAACCCTGGAAACACGAATAAGTGCTTTAAAAGTGTGTTAATAACTCAAATTTATCTTGGTTCATAAAAATGCAGCCAGAGCTAATACAGAAACCTCCTTTCTTTTAAGGAAGTGAGACACATACAGAGGGTTTAGATGAGGTCAGTGGATATTTAATGTAGGCAGAAAAGATGATTCAGCAAGATGGGAGGGAGATAAAAGCTATTGTAGTTCCTCTTGGATACAAAGACAGGTTACCTGTGATCAGACCTTTGCCAACATATTAATTCATTGTTGAATATCTGCTACTTGGCTTTTCTGTCCTTTAATATGCCAGAGAACCTTGGCTTGCTCAAAGCACTCTCTTGTATGCTGTTGCTCTGGAATATTTCTTCTTATGGTTCACTATGTATGATTTTTTTCTGAACAGAAGGCACTGCTTTTGTTCATGGCATACAGAGTTATATCCACCTCCTAGCCACCTGCAGTATATACACACACATGTGCATTTAAATACAAAGTTTGGTTTAAAAAACCCTCTGTTTTTATGCTTTGGATGTTAAATAATATTTGGAATCCTGCCTGCAGAGATGGCACGATGTACACACAAGTTCTGGTAAGCCCCCAGGTTTTGTTTTGTAGCTGTTTGTTAGCTGAAGGGATGCAAAAATAGAAACCATAGGTAGATGGTCTCTCACCTATCAAGGATAAAGCCATTTTGTCATTTCATTGAATATCTTACTGAGTAGCCTGGCTGGTCATTAACTTGTGACACATTAACACAGCTCATTCAAATTTTAACAATTTGGTAAAAGTCAATTGTCTGAAAATCGGTTATTCAATCATCCAAGAATCCAACAGCACAGAGTAAAGGGAGGACACTGCATAGTAGGTACTACTGTTGGGGCTCAAGTTCAATTTAAAATACTTTTTTTTTTCAAAAAAAAAAAACAGACCAAAAAGGCTTGTTCTGCCACACAGAGCCTGTTACTCCAGGGGCTATGTCATGGTCATAGACTGGCTGGGTGAGCCTGCGCTGCTCCTGTTAGGATACAAGCATTGCCGGACAGGGCCAAGCAGTTCTTTTCTGTTTCTCCTGCTCTTTTCTGTTTGTAGTTTTGGTGCAGCTCTCCATCTTGCCTTCACAGCCCGATTTTTCTTTCCCATTTGCAGTAGGAGTTCTTGCCGTCTCAGTTCTGATATATCATGGCTTTTTTAAACTACCCCAGGGCCTATTGTCTCTCACTCAAAAAACGTGAAAGTTTGGCCCTTTGCCTGTGATGACTTCAATTAAAAATTGCCATGTGTATCTCTGACATTGCTCACTATGTGGATCTCTCATGTCTGTTGGTCTGCCTTGGTTGTCAAATGCACTTTACCGCTTTGCTCCTGACTTTTTGCAGTCCTACAGGATGGCAGGTGTAGAGACATGTTTTCAGCTCATGTAGTGAAGGAAATTGTAGTAAGGAGGAGCCACAGCTCTCCTGTGGTTTTCATGGATCTGGAAGGCCGTGCTGAGTGAGCACCCAATACTGTCCAAACCTATGTGATCAGTTACTGTCTACTCAGAGAAGTTTCTGGTACTTCAAACAGAATTGTAGGCATGTTTGGACAATTCTTACACAGTTTCCCTTCTGTATTTCACCTGAATTTCATTCATGGACATCTCTATCCCTGGCAGCTACATTTTTTTATGTGGTGACACAAACATCATGAATATTTCAGGCTCATCCCCTAGGCCAGGTCCCTAGCTGCAATGCTACACTGCCTTGGGACTCACAACATTTTTCACTTAGAATATCACTGTTTCCATTCATTTTGTTTCATTATTTTTAAGTGGGTAAGTTGGTATTTATCATAGAATCATAGGGGTTGG
>NW_008623769.1:0-1237 GCF_000691845.1 Merops nubicus
GTCTTCAATCCACTGCCTACAATATCCTAAAAGACCCAGTATCTGCCTAACCTGTCTTTTTGTTCTTGGGGCTGGAAGTGATAGGATCCCGCTCACCCTTTCAGGGTCTAATTTCTTCATTCCCTTACTTAAAATGTGTCCTAAATATTTTACCTCCTCTTCTACAAATTGTAATTTGGAGCGAGATACTTTCAATCCTTTTAAACTCAAAAAATTTAATAACCTAATACCTTCTTCCCTGACCACCTCCTCTGTAGCTCCCGCCAAAAGCAAGTCATCTGCGTATTGAATTAACTTTACCTCTTTTCCCAACTGGTATTCCCTCAGAATTTGTTCTAAAGCTTGCCCAAACAAATTTGGTGATTCCGTAAACCCCTGAGGCAACACCGTCCACCGTAATTGTTGTTTTCGATGGGTATCTGGATCCTCCCATTCAAAGGCAAAATAATCTCTACAACTTTCATCTAAGGGACAAGCCCAAAATGCATCCTTTAAATCAATTACTGTGTACCATTGATATGTAGGTCCTAATTGACTAAGGATAGTATAGGGATTTGCCACCACCGGGAACCGAGTAATTGTTCTTTTGTTAATTTCTCTCAAATCATGCACCAATCTATATTTGCCATCTGTTTTCTTAATTGGAGGATTAAAAGGAGACATACAAGGTTCAAGCAATCCTTTGTCAAGTAATCTTTGAATTTCCGGCTTTAATCCTTGTTTCCCTTCCCTAGATAGGGGGTACTGTTTGATTTTTATTGGTATCTCTGGATTCTTTATTGTCACCATAAAGGGTTCTATATCTAATTTACCTATTGTTTCTGGAGTATACCATACCTCTGGATTTATTCTCTGTTCGTCTACAGCCCGTAAAGGACACAATATTCAATTCTTTATTTTTAATTTCTAATCCGATTCCCAATTCACTCATCAAATCTCTCCCCAAAAGACTGTATTCTGCTTCAGGCACTAACAGCAAAGATCCCACCCCTATTCTAGATTCTGTCTCAAAAATAACATTCTTAATCTCGGATACTTTAAAAGGTTCACCTTTTGCTCCAATTACTTGCACTGTTGCTGGTGAAATTTCACAACCCAGTGGTATTTTCTGAACGGTAGATCGTTCTGCTCCTGAGTCTACCAAAAATTCAATATCTTGCTGCTGAGGACCCACTTTTAATTTTATCAAGGGTTCAGTTCCTCTCTGGGTCCCCAGCAAATAGAGCCCCTGACCCCC